>NC_056743.1:1130781822-1130791822 GCF_019279795.1 Protopterus annectens
TACAATAAAGATTGCAGTGACATGGCTTTTAATCTATCCATATACATGATGGGATGGTTTGTAGGCCCTGTGTTATCTTGCTGAGAAAGCCCCGTAGTGTCTCCAGCTGCTACATGTGTCTGGTGAGGTACATGTAAAAAGTGCATTATACTCTATTAGTGTTGTAATGAGGTTTGACAACAATGCTGTCATACAATCCTAAGATCTCAATATGATGGCATGACTTATGATGTGCACAACATAGACTTTCAATAGCAGTGTGGACACTTGGTGGTCAATGTTCAGATTGCTGTCTACATGTGTTTCCAGTGCCTGCATCACTGGGTTTCTGCATAAATGCGAAAATGTTGTCAATGCTGTGATTAACATGGAACTCCACTTTTCAGGTGGCCAACATTACAAACACACATTTCTGCATTTATTTGTACAATGTGTGCCTTTTTCACCATTCATTTGTGTGTGTTAGTTCCTCCTCTACTATGTTATCATCATTAGTGGACTCAGTGATTCCACACAATATGAAGAATCAGCAAACTTGGCAAGCCAAAAGCTATATACTTTAGCCTGAACTGTTGAAAAATACAGTTCAAACAGTGAAGGGCCAAGCACAGATCCCTAGGGTATGTCAAAGGTGACAGCTTTACTAGTACAGATTGATTCAACAAATTTCACATGCTTTTCTCTGTCAGTGAGCCAATTGGTTTCCCATCACTGACATAAGGTTTAATCCACAGCTAGGGAGATTTCTCAATGATACTTGCACATATGATTGTGTCAAACTCCTAGGCCAGATCACAATAATCATTATGCAGTGTCTTACCTTCATCCAGGCCTATCACACAGACTCAGTTGATCACAGATCACTTATGCTTATGGCGTGACTCAGCACATACACCTTCCTGATACTGTTTAATACACAGTTCAACACACCCTCCACATGACCTATGCTCCCATACAAGGGTGTACATCAACATGCATCCACCTGAGTTGGGGGACAGCGCCTAATGCATGCATGTATAGAGACATACTGACTTTCCTCGACTGTAAGATAGACCAACATGTTATCATGGACCTCTTCTACATGTAGCCTAATAATATTCCAGGTGTGTGCAACAGACCTGTGTGAGTTGTTACTGCTATATCAGGGCTGTTACAGCTGATAGATGTCCTGAAAGAGCTCATCAAAGGCATACATGATGAAAACAGGGTCAGCTTGTGGAACTTGGATAGGTTAAGGCATTTGACACAAATCCACACTGAGGTATTCCATCAACACTGTCATATGTGACCATAAACAGCTATATTACCAAATGGATAGGCCAGTGTATGACATACATGGCATCTCATTATGTGGAAATGTGTGGTGTGACATATATCTTAGGTCCAGTGATTAGTTCAGTACATTAGGAGTGTCTGCTAGGTCCTTTCCTGTCTATTAGTTAAGTGATGGACATCACAGATGACATACATATGCTGTGTCCAAACAGTTGCCTGAAGGACCACAGCTTGTGGGCAATCATCGACTCCAACTGTGATATTAGTATAATAGAGACAGTATCAACACATACCAAAAACCGCTCGTCACAGTCATGACAAGACCTGCATTGACAAGAAACATTAAAGGATTTATTAAATCAGAAACAGACACACCACTCAAGTATAATGGGGACATTACACCCTATAATCATGCCAATAGGTATGTGAACTGTGTCCTGTGGTAGAGGGTAAGTGGTACATCCACTAGCATGTGTTCACAGTGTTGACTACTCCATTGAATGTACACAACTACTGGGTATGTGAAGGACATGCACATCAGTGGCTATAATAACTTCATGGTTCCCAGTCTTCATCACACCAATAACTGTATACAATGCACCTTTCCCCATGCACCTCCCTACAAATCGTCCAGTGATGTGTACCACCTTTGTCACAGTGAGCTGTCAAGCAGCTTATTGGCCATACCTAAGTATTCTTTCTGTTGAATATACATGACTGTCTGATGGTGCAGAACACCAATAAAGTTGTTACAACAGATGGATGTGTGCTACCTGTTCTGGTTATGCAAACAAGACACATATAGGTGTTTGACAACATTAATGGCATGTATCTTTTGCATGACAGTGTGGATTGTGCTATACATATATATATATATATATATATATATATATATATATATATATATGCCATGCACACAAGGCAACTAGCCTACATCGCCCATAGTGTCACATACAGGTATAGCAGTGTCCCACCTAACACCTCCAACAAATGTTACAGTACCAGGACAGTGTGTATGGTTACCCTTATAGAGTGTGGATATATCATAATAGTTGTTCAAGTGTGTATGTGTGTGTGTGTGTGTGTGTGTGTGTGTGTGTGTGTGTGTGTGTGTGTGTGTGTGTGTATACTCATCTTGTATCACATTACATCATGTATGCTATGACAGATGCATGGGGTCAGTGGCGGTATTGTTCTGATATTGTCCATGATTGTGCTTAGATATTGTAATGTTTTCCATGATTCTTACCTGTGACCACTTTGCTGTAGACCTCTGCTTAAAGTACACTCATATTCAGGTATATCAGTTTGCACAGCTTCACAATACATACCCTACTCCAGTTGTATGTCATATCCCTGATAAATAAACAAAGCAACTTGGAAAACTTAAATAAAACAACAAACAAGTCCAAAAGCCAAAAAGTAAAACGCCACTTCTTAATAGAAAAATAATAAAATTTATTATGAGCGCTTTCACTTGCGTCCCTGATAGATGTCCTCTGCATTATTCATGTAAGGATGCTTATCTCACACAGACATCCTGCCCATTGTTATGTTACCTTGTGTGACAGTCACATAAACACAGTTTCACTGTACAGTCCTTACTGTACCTTATAGATATGTACTTGGTGTTGCTGCTACAACCATCTTCCATTGACATGCCCTCCTCTACTGTACATGAAGGAGTTTTACCTGTCCTCTTTTCCTGTTTTCATTTCTACAATTCATCTGCCTGTCCCTATTCAATACACACAATTCCCCTGAATAATCATTTTACAAAGCAGTCCCATGTCCTGTTACAGATCATTAACACAGGTTCGGTACAGAATGCCAGGAATGGGATATCACAATACTCTGCAGTGTAGGTACACTGTCCTGTACTGTGTTTGGACCATATACTTCACATTCATATCTCTCAACTGTCCAGATTTTCCCAGGATGCCCAGATATTTTCCTTATCAAATTTGTGTCTTTCTGCCATATCACTGGGAAGATCTCTGCACTGATGTGACTCAATATTACATATATTTGAGTGCATACCTCTCAACTGTCCTGATTTTTGCAGCATGTCCAGATTTTGTCTCATATTTGTGACCTTTTCCTCATTACATTTTTGTTTTCTGGCAAATCATTGGCATGTCACTGAGGAGTGAAGTCAGAAACTGATGACTGACATTTAAGTTTCAAACTTCATGCTCTTCAGGCCATTCATGCTAATGTACAACTTATTTATTCTAGCAACTTTCTATGTTTGGAAGTGCAGTACTAAATATATGTCCCTATTTGTGGGCCTTTATTCCCTATTATGTATGCATTTGTCCCCATATCTTGCTCAAAGGGGGTGACAGGTACATTAGAGTTTCATTCTACCACATGTCTATGCAACATCTATGGAAATTTATCCCTATTTCTGGTTAAATGTTCCTGCATTATGTTGGCCTTTGTGGAGATATGTTAAACTAACAGATTCACAGCTATCTGTGAAGCCCTTGGGGTCATTTTGGCATTCGATGGAAATCCACGGACCACAGGTGCTCTGCTTTACAAGGAATTGATATCCAAGGTCACTTACATGGCTTCCTGGCTGGCAACATGGTTGCCAGCCGCAAAAACTAGCTTAGGTGTACCGTGCCTCATTAATATGCATTGCTTGCTGCTGTGCACCTTTCAGCATCACAGTAACATGCAAACTCCATGTAGGCTCTCAGCCTACACAGAGATTATTGAATCCTAGGATTTAAGTAATAGTATCCTTAAGTCAAGGGCAAATTCCATTTTAACCACTCCTGTAAATGATACATGAGCAATTGTAGCATTATCTGACAGTTTAGGTCCTTAGTTCCAATGGGAACATTGGCTAACTGTAAGCGCAAATGTCTAAATGCAGGACGATTAAATATAAATCTATACATATGCTACATGTTGTTGGAAATACAAAAATGAGTGTATACATATCCAGACTTTTGAAGATTTACCTTGTATCCTATATATACAGTTGCTGTACTTGTAAGATTTTTCCAACGGGATGGAAGTGTTTTCTTGGGAAATGGAAAATAAGTTAGTAAATCATTAGCAGACTGTGCCAGCTCTCTGACACAGCACCCTGGTGAAAAGTCTTAATAGGCAGACCTGCCTCAGCTAAAGGTTCAAGTTTTAGGGTAAACAGTAATAGTCCAATGGGCATCCTTGTCTGATCTCTGTTAGAATATCAAGGACTGTAATATGTATGAGCCTATGGAAATTACTACCACAGTGCCTTAATAAATGCCGTTTATTGCCTCCAAGAAATATGTGGGAAAAGAGTAAATATTTAAAATTATGAATAAATAAGGCCATTTAACATTCTCAAAAGTTTTTCTACTTCTATAGGTAGCAAAGCCTACAAGCACTTTGAAGAACGTCCACTCCCAAGCCATTGTACAGAATGTAGGATGTTGTGCCATGGAGCTCTCCCTTTAATAACGTCCATCTTCTCCAGATGAATGATTAGGGAGGAAGGGGCAATGTGTACCACCCATGCAGCCATATAAATCTTGCCACTGACATTCAGCAATGAGATTGGATTACAGCTATATGGATGTGAAGAATGTTTTCCAGGCTTTAATAAGATAGAGAAAAAAATAGAGGCTCTTTTTTGAATATAATCATGTATAATAATTATAGATAAGGGGGTACTGACAATGGTAAAAGGGACTACCGAAGGGTAGAGGGTAAAGTACTAGCAATAGTACTTAAGAAGTACACAAGTACAAACCAAAAAGAATGTAAACAGCATAAAGGATTGCAATAGATATAGAAAGGCAAGATCTGACTAAAAACAGGAAGAGAATACTATACAGATGATTAAAGAATAAACACTTACCTGGAATGCTTGAGAGTAGACAAAAACCACATCTGAAGCTTATAGTGGCAAACAAGATCTGAGATAATGAGCCAGTTGTATTGTGGGTAAGGGGAGGCTCCAGAGTTTTGGTTGCCATGAGCTTTTGCAAGCAGCTGAGTCGGTTCCAGTGGATCACAACATAAACCATCCATTGAAGATAACATGAAAATTGACAACTTCAGATCTAGTGTTACTAAAAAAATAAAAGGAGAAATGGATAACATTTTGAAATCTGGAAATTTCACAAACAGGTTTAGAAAGGATAGTTTGAGACGGAGGTCTCCAAGAGGGACCTTTCTTTGGCACAAGAAAAAAGCTTGACTAAAAACCTTTGTTCCACTGAAATATATGTATATATCTATCTATCTATCTATATATATATATATATATATATATATATATATATCTGTCAAAGTGCCCTTTATTTTCCAAGTACCACTGTCATTCTGTTCATACCTCCAAACCTAGTTAGGGTGCTGCTATTGATGTGGTAGTTAGGAGGAACATTGCTCTTACTGGAAGGGATGATAATACATTTTTTAACTAAGTTTAAGGCCATGACTTTGGCACCCATCGTATTTTTTGTGTAAGAGTCTCTTGTTGGATGTTGATAGCGTTTGGAGATTATATGACCACCCCCAGTTTGCAGTCATCAGCAAACTTTGTCACCCACAGACCTTTAGTTTTTGCTTGTACTTCTGAGAAATGGATTCCAAAACAGTAGAGGTCTCAGGAATGATCCTTGTGGAACACCACTGGTTACAGGTCTGCTGTTGGAGGTGGATTCCCCTATTTTGGCTATATGGGTTCTACCAGTGAGGCAGTTAGCATCCCATCTAATGATATAAGGGTTGATACCTAGCTGGGTGAGTTTGTCAATGATACCTGACTGAGGGACAGTGTCAAATGCCTTGGATAAGTCTAGGTAGGCTGTATGCACAGATTTCCCCTTATCCAGGGTCTTGGATGAAGCAGAAGACAGTGTCCACTAGCAAAGAACAATAGCAGAAGGTAAAATAGTTTTTAAAAGATATTAATAAATGACTCTGTCACAATTTTCTTTATAACAGGGCCAGTTACTTTCTGAGAGCATGTCAAGGAATCTTAAGCATAGCATTGCATAAGCTGGTATTTCAATGCATTACAAAAGTTGACCACAAGGTGGTAGTGTTGTATAATTTTTAGTAAATATTTTTAATGTTAGGTAGAATTGGTATTTATAAGTTTAGTATATTTTTGTTAATAAAATATTGTTTTTATTTTGTTCAACTTTTATGGAAAGTGATTTTACTTTTTACATCTCTCACTGTGTTTTAGAATTATGTTCATAGTTACAGAGTTTGGATTAAGGGTATTTTTATAATTGAGTCATTTATTGTTCAATTAAGTAATTTTCAATTGGTTTTAGAAGGAAACGGATATTTAAAGGGACAATCCCAGGGATTTTTTTGTTTTGATTCAGACTTTGTTTACATTTCATGTTTGCCTTTCTGAGCATGCTCACCTTTGGCTCAGGGGGGTAGGGCAAATGTGCCTACAGGAAGTTTCTAAGGTTTTAGCCAGATTCCAGCTCAAATTGCAGCTCTACTGACAACAGCTCTCCATGTGAGCTAATCATTAGTCTAACCTGTGTATTTTATCCATTGAGAAAAGTAGCCTTTCATGCATTTTACGATCAGACTGCTGCTGCTGTTACTCTAGAAAGCACAGCAGTAAAGCAAATCTTGTAAAGGGGCATTATTTTTTTTCTAAAATTAGCTGCTTGCTAGAGTATTTTGTTTACCTTTTATTCACACAGAGGCAGTATTTTCAGATAAGTTTGTTTGCATACTGGATGTTAGAATTCACAAACTCCATGTGTCACGGTTATTATAGGAAATGCTTAGGATTTACAGTTTGTTGTTCTGTGCTTTCCCTCCCCCACCCAAAGCATATTAGTTGACTGACTGGTTACAATCCACCTGATATGCTAGGTAGTCACACTCAGCCTTTGCAGCAGTGAAATTATATCTTTAGTATGTGCTTGTTTTTGTAAAACTTAGTGGAAAGATTATTGCAACCTAGGCAATTCTATTTCATTTATCATGCCTGTTGCTACATGCTTTTTTGCCCTTCACTGTTAATTAGTTGTCATATGTTCAGCATTATGTTGCTTATTAGTGCATGCACTCATGCAGACATACATTTATAAGACAGTTTTCCCAAATTTTACAGGAAGCATTACTTTGGACATTCTCATCTTGGAAACAAACACACTGAGTTTCAAATATCCTAAGATTCCAGAGGGATACACTTATAACATCACAAATTAAAAAAAAATGTTAGACAACTGTGACATTGAATCTTGTTACTGTACTAAAATGTCATTTCTCCTAGGCTGATACCCTTCATGACTCACACACACAGTACCTGTCTGTATAATATGGACTCCATTCAACTTAATTTTATTTCTTCCCTGTATTGTGGTAAAATGATTGTATATTCACTCTTTTTCTGACTATTTGACTGCAGTACAGTTATACTGGTTCCCATTTGAAAGTTGCGTTAAATGTAGTCCTCCTGATTCTGTGCATACTAAGCATGTATGGAATATGCAAAGTTTATATTCATGTGGGTGGAAAACCACAGCACGGCTGTGTCTTAGTGACCGTTTAGTTATGCAAGCCATTCTTCAATGCGTGTCAACATTTTCTATGCTGGGTATGTAATATTGTGTGTATTTTCTTTAAACTGAGTCTGAAGTGCACATTCTTGTCTTAGTGGTATACATCGCCTGTAATATTTGCATTCTCATACCTTTTATCAAAATTACATTTCTTGTGACTTAGATGTCTCTGTTGATGAGACCTGTTATTCCCTTATCAAGATGGAAATAGATAATAATTTAATTAAATATTTGCATGTGTTATTCTTTGTTTATCATATGCATTTCTTTGGTTATTTAAAATGTATTTGCTGTATATCTTTATGTCATTCTATATATATATATATATATATATATATATATATATATATATATATATATATATATATATATATATATATATATATATATATATATATATATATCTTCCTAAATTTGTATTTTGGTACTGTTATCTGGGTTAGTAAAACTGAGGCAAAAGGCCCATTTCAGTGGCGACCCAAGAAGAAAGGTGCAAATTAATGCATGCACATACACACACACACACACACACACACACACACACACACACACACACAAACACAAAAATCTGTGTATGAATTTGTGTGTGTCTCTGTTTATGTACACAGATATACACACACCCATACATGTGCTGTGTTGGCGCATACATACATATATATATATATATATATATATATATATATATATATATATATATATATATACACATACATACATGCAGACACTCATTCAGTGTCATCTCCAAAGTATTTTGACTACGGTGACAGTATAGCCTGCTCCTTACATCATTCGTCTCATTGACCATTTATTGCTAGTTTTATGAGTAACAGTTTTTTTCCCATTTGACATATGGCACTTCAAGGGATACAAATATACCCCTATTTGGACAACTGCCTGATCCAAGCGGACATCAGGCACATACTTCTGAAACATCTGGCTTATGTAATAATGTTGTTGAATTCTCTGGGATACACAGTCAACAAAAAGAAATCAAGCGTAATACCCTATCAGAAAATAATTTTCCTGGGTGCCAACTTGGACACAAACAACTAGATGGCCTACCTCACGCCAGAGAAGCAGGGGTAACTAACACAATACTTCAGAACACTAGCAAATTTCACCAGGCTGACTGCAAGGAAAATCCTGCAGCCTCTGGGATTCATGGCATCTTGCATCCTACTAATCCCATGTGCAAAGCTGCATTTGAGGAAACTTCCTTGGTACCTGAAAAACCTATGGTCTCAACACACCCACAGTTGGGAAACAATAATACCACTAATTCCATGTCTTCAAAAGGAATTTCTGTGGTGGGCTCAAGCATACCAAACAAACACAGGTCCCCCATTCTGCAAGCCTCAAGCAAATCAAGTCATCGCAACAGACGCCTCGGACTATGCCCTGGGGGGCGCACATGACAGATCGGTGCCTTCAGGGCAAATGGTCCCAAAAATAAAAGCACCTTCACATCAATGAAAAGGAAATGCTATCAGTAATAAATGCTATTATAGCTTTCAAAGACCTTCTGCATCCAGGTCAACTAATGATAAGGACAGACAACACCACAATAATGTGGTACATAAACAAACAGGGAGGAACCCATTCATACCTCCTATGCAGGCTGTCCATGTCACTTTGGAACATGGCTCTGGCATTACAAATGCAACTTCAAGCACAGTACTAGCCAGGCAAGAAAAACACGCTGGCAGACAACCTAAGCAGAAATATGACAGATCCACACGAATGGAAGTTGCATCCTCAAGTTTTTACAGAGATAATTCAAGCATGGGGAAGGCCAGACATAGATCTCTTTGCCTCCCACAAAAATCACCAATTGACAAACTTCTGCTCAAGGACTTTTCATCCAAAGGCCTGGAGAGTGGACGCTCTCTCTTTCAGTTGGACAACAATGACAGTTTATGCCTTCCCACCTCTTCCTCTGCTGCCCAAATTTCTATTAAAACCAGAGCAGACAGACCAAAGATGATTCTCATTGCTCCAGACTGGCCAAGACAACACTGGTACCCACTCCAGAGTAGCCTGATGCATTCCCCACCATGGATCCTACCTCTAATCCCTCTTCTGACTCAGCACAGCTTCAAAACTCTTCCCAGTCAGCTGAAAACACTCAATCTGGCCGCATGGAAGATTCCTTAACATCACAACAGACCCTACTCTCC
>NC_056743.1:1130796822-1130802812 GCF_019279795.1 Protopterus annectens
CCCTTCCATCTCTCTACCACTCCCCACCACTAAACCTAACCCGCCCACCTGCCTATCTCTCTCCATTTATCTCACCCTACTACTACCTCCAGCTTCCTGCTGACTTAGGTATCGCCCCAGCTCTATTAACGCCGAGAAATCAGCCTCACCATGGACAGAACCTCATTTACCACCCTCCCCCTTGTACTTTTAATCCTTATCTTATCGTATCTTTTAACAGCCTATGAAACACAAGCCCTAACTAGAATCTACCTTCCTAAAGGTCAGACCTCTCTGCATTCCCAAAATACCACAACTATTATCCCCCCCTCTCTCTACTCCGCTACTCACCTTATCCCTAAAAGTACACACTTTATTCTTAGGTACCCTAAAGTATCCTCATCAAGAGAACAGCTTAAGCTACTAACTAGACTACAAAAAATACTAGAATATTTGAAAAAATCCATCACTAATTACGGGGACATCCACCCAACCCAGGCCCTCTTAGTGACCCAGACCCTAACCTCCGCCTTGTAGGTAGCAGACCTGGACTCTTTTTGCTCCATCTCAATATTAGAAGCATTAACAACAAAGTACATAGCTTGCATGCCATGCTTGATATCCACTCCCCAGACATAATGTGTTTATCAGAAACTTGGCTCAAACCAAGCACCAAGGATGAGAAATTATCTCTCCTGGATATAACATCATCAGGGCTGATCGTACAACCAGAAAGGGTGGTGGAATAGCTGTTATGTTCAAAACTCCTTGAACATCACAATGAATTCACTTCAACCCCAAAAGTTCCAAACCTGGAATTGATTGCCCTTAAGATATCTCTAAACAGACAAAAAGTATTAATCTCATAGTAACCTACCTACCACCGGGCAAAATGTAGAAAATTTTGAACAAACCCTTAGTTGGCTTGCCAATAACTATCCACAAGAAACAATAATATTAGGAGACGTCAATATAGACTGGTTTCTCTCAGCCCAATCTAATCCTCTCCCCATTAACTTACATGGTTTTTCCCAAAATATTCTTTTTACCACTAGAATTGGACATGCACAACAAAAGGAGAGTATTATTGACTGGATTCTTACTAATAGGAATCCAAATAACTATACCACTGGGACCCTTCCCAATGACCTTAGTGACCACCTTGCTACCTTTATTATAAAACACAAATGTTCAAACAAGACTCCCCATAACTAGATTAGTAAGGAATAGCAAAATTTTGTCCCTGACAAATTCTAGCTGATCTCAAAGCTTGTAACTGGAACATCCTAAAAGCCTATCCTTAGATGAAAGTGTTTCATACTTTAATAACACTTTCCTTAAGATACTCAATTCCCATGCTCCTAATCGACTTATGCGAACTAAGCAATGTATAGCACCCTGGCTAACACAAGAAACTAAATCAAAATTAGAATCAGAGACCAGGCCTGGAATAAGTGGAGAACCACAAAAACCCCATAGATCGCATCAAGTTCCTCCAACTAAGAAATTCAACCAAAGTAGCCGTTAAATCTGATAAAAACAATATTTTTGGCACCTCCAAGACAAACATCAGCATAATCCCAAAAAATTCTGGGCTGGTTTTAACCGCCTACTTCATCCTGGTAAGTCTACTACCCCCACCCCCGCCAAACTCATGGACAATGACCCAACAGATATAGCCAACTCCTTTAATTTTTTTCACTGAGACCATCCAGTCCCTTGCCAGCAAGCTTACCACCCCTCCTCAGTGGCAACCCCAATTATTAACACAACTCAAACTGCCTTTAACCTACAACCCATCTCCACCTCCTTCATTCGTGCCCTCTTGAAAAAATTGAAACCACGCTCACAGCTGATCAGCTCCCTGCCAAATACCTACAAATAGCATCTGATGCCATAGCCTACCCTGTATCAATCTTGATCAACCGGACCATTTCTGAAGCATTCCCTCTATCTGGAAAATCTCTTACATCATCCCCTCCACAAGGAGGACCCTCCACAGAAACCTCCAACTATAGGCCCATAGCCATACTGTCTCCCTTAGCCAAAATTATGGAGCTGTGTCCATAAGCAACTCATTTCCTACCTAATAAATCACAACCTCCTATCAAATACCCAACATGGCTTCGCCCCCATCACAGCACAACCACAGCTCTTCTCTCCTTTGTAGACTCAGTCAACCAAAATCGCAATAATAAACTAATATCCTCTGCTCTTTCTAGACCTGTCGAAAGCCTTCGATATGGTCAACCACCAACTTCTGCTTCAGGCCCTGGAAACAATACATCTGAGTAAACTAACCATAAGTTGGTTTGATGCCTATCTCTAGTAGAAAACAGGCCGTCCAGTGGCAAAACACCCTATCAGACCTACTCCCTACTAATATTGGTGATCCCCAAGGATCTATCCTAGGTCCGCTTCTTTTCTCCATTTTCATAAATGGCCTACACTCAATTATTCCCAAAGCCACTTGTATTCAATATGCAGATGACTCCACCCTGATCTGCTCTGATGAATCTCACCAAACTCAAGCTACAACCCAAAACTGCTTCTCTGCTGTAGAAAAATGGTTCTCGAACTTAAACTCTTACTTAACCCTGCCAAAACCAAATTACTTCTCTTTTCCCCACCTCAGTTACCGCTCAAACTATAGAATCCTTCAACACCAGCAATTCTACTTTCCATGTGTCCTCCAACAATGGGACCATTATCTACCCGTACTCAATACCAAACTACTAGGGGTGACCATTGATCATAAACTTAAATTTGATGTGCATATAAACTTAACTGTTAAATCAGTTAACAGAAAACTTGGTTCGATGTATAGAATAAAGGCCTTCTTAACTCCACACCAAACTGACTATTGCGAACCCACCTCCTCTCACTCTTCTTTATGCCTCCCGATATTCTCCTTCCTAAACAAGAAAGAACTTAATAAACTAACAACTACCTATAATCACATAGCCAGATTCATAACAGGAACCCTATCGCACTCATCACTGCCTAAATTTAAGGTCTCTCGAATGGCTGGAACTCCCCAATTTACTCAAATTCAACCAACTAACTGAGGCGTTTAAAATTATTAACTACCCAAGTAAAACTCCCTCACTGTACAAAATACTTACCCGTACTCCAACCTCAACTCCTCAGGTCTTCCAAAAGTCTACAAGTAAGGACCATTAAATCCAACAATGCTGGTGGTGATGCACTATATGCCAATTCCATTGGCAAATCCTGGAACACCCTACCAAACAACCTAAGACTTATGCCATCTCAGCACCAATTTAAATTACACCTTAGAGCATACCTGAAATCCAAATGGTTATGCCCTTGCTCCAGTCCAGACTAATAAGCTATTGTCCCAGCCGCACCTAGGCTCCTACAGCCTCTGCCTAACCAAAACCAAAGATCACTCTATTTTAGCCCTCCTTGTCTGGCTGTTCAAATCTGTACCTCATGAAATCATTTAATAATTCTTGTTTTCTCTTATTTGATCTGTAAGCATCAGTGTATTTATTGTACTCACTTGTTATTGGTTTATAATTGTATATGTAGTAACCAGTAGATTATCTTGTGTATCAACACCAATGTTTTTGTTTTGTAAATCTAACTATGACCTTGGAGCTTTTCTCCCCGGGCCTCCACTGAAAATGGACATGTATCCAGTTGGACTAGCCCGGTCAACAAATGTAAAATAAAATAAATAAATAAATAACCTCCAAACTATGGATCCCACCCACTTCGGGTTTGTCAAAGGAAGAGAATGCCTCCGTAACCGGACTGACTTCTTTGAGGCAGTCACCAAAGCCACACATGGAGGGTAAGGTTGTTCACACAGCCTATCTTGACCTTGCCAAAGCTTTCACTTTCTGGCAGTATGGCTCTGACACCTGTCATCTGTCTCAGCGAGGCCCTTTGGTTGGATGTCCTCATCATTCGGAGACTTGACTATGCCTCCTAGTTTCCAGGCATCTGCACACTTCGTTAGCTAGAGGCCTTCTGTGTTAGCCTGTACTTCACAGAAGTAGATACCAAACGGGAGATATCCCAGGATGGAACCCTGAATACATATATATATATATATATATATATATATATATATATATATATATATATATATATATATATATATATATATATATATATATATATATATATATATATATATATATATATATATAGTTATATATAAATACAATACACACACACATGCGCGCACACACACACACACACACACACACACACACACACACACACACACACACATATATTTATATATAAATACATAAACAAAGACATTGTTAACCTCCAAACTATGGATACCACCCACTTCGGGTTTGTCAAAGGAAGAGAATGCCTCCGTAACCGGACTGACTTCTTTGAGGCAGTCACCAAAGCCACACATGGAGGGTAAGGTTGTTCACACAGCCTATCTTGACCCTGCCAAAGCTTTCACTTTCTGGCAGTATGGCTCTGACACCTGTCATCTGTCTCAGCGAGGCCCTTTGGTAGGATGTCCTCATCATTTGGAGACTTGAGTATGCCTCCTACTTTCCAGTCAACTGCACACTTCGTTAGCTAGAGGCCGTCTGTGTTAGCCTTTACTTCACAGACGTAGATACCAAACAGGAGATATCCCAGGATGGAACCCTGAATACATATATATATATATATATATATATATATATATATATATATATATATATATATATAGTTATATATAAATACAATACACACACACACATCTTGGCAGCACACACACACACACACACACACACACACACACACACATATATATATATATATATATACACACACACACACACATATATATATATATATATATATATATATATATATATACACACACACACACACACACACACACACACACACACACATATATTTATATATAAATACATAAACAAAGACATTGTTAACCTCCAAACTATGGATCCCACCCACTTCGGGTTTGTCAAAGGAAGAGAATGCCTCCGTAACCGGACTGACTTCTTTGAGGCAGTCACCAAAGCCACACATGGAGGGTAAGGTTGTTCACACAGCCTATCTTGACCTTGCCAAAGCTTTCACTTTCTGGCAGTATGGCTCTGACACCTGTCATCTGTCTCAGCGAGGCCCTTTGGTAGGATGTCCTCATCATTCGGAGACTTGACTATGCCTCCTAGTTTCCAGGCATCTGCACACTTCGTTAGCTAGAGGCCTTCTGTGTTAGCCTGTACTTCACAGAAGTAGATACCAAACAGGAGATATCCCAGGATGGAACCCTGAATACATATATATATATATATATATATATATATATATATATATATATATATAGTTATATATAAATACAATACACACACACATGCGCGCACACACACACACACACACACACACATATATTTATATATAAATACATAAACAAAGACATTGTTAACCTCCAAACTATGGATCCCACCCACTTCGGGTTTGTGGAAGCAAGAGAATGCCTCCGTAACCGGACTGACTTCTTTGAGGCAGTCACCAAAGCCACACATGGAGGGTAAGGTTGTTCACACAGCCTATCTTGACCTTGCCAAAGCTTTCACTTTCTGGCAGTATGGCTCTGACACCTGTCATCTGTCTCAGCGAGGCCCTTTGGTAGGATGTCCTCATCATTCGGAGACTTGACTATGCCTCCTAGTTTCCAGGCATCTGCACACTTCGTTAGCTAGAGGCCTTCTGTGTTAGCCTGTACTTCACAGAGGTAGATACCAAACAGGAGATATCCCAGGATGGAACCCTGAATACATATATATATATATATATATATATATATATATATATATATATATATATATATATAGTTATATATAAATACAATACACACACACATGCACACACACACACACACACACACACACACACACACACACACACACACACACATATATTTATATATAAATACATAAACAAAGACATTGTTAACCTACAAACTATGTATCCCACCCACTTCGGGTTTGTGAAAG
>NC_056743.1:1130803312-1130877452 GCF_019279795.1 Protopterus annectens
TGTAACCTTATTTTTTAAATATTACATTGTTTGGGTTGTGATAAAATTTATATAAAATTATAAAATTTTTAAAGTGGAATCATTTAAAACAATAAGGGGAACTAGAAACCATCGACGGGTTTGGTTGGGTAAATTATTTATATTAATTTATAATTAAAAATAAAATAATTATATTAATAATTTATAATATCCCATTACGTTTTAATTTGTAATAAATATAATTACAATTGTTATTTATGCTTGGTGTGTTTTTGAAAATATAATTTAAACATATTTTGAAATTGTGTATATAATTTAATATATTTATTATATATATGTGGTGAAATTATGGCCTTAAAGATAAGCTAATTATCCCAGTTCATATTGATAACATTTTAATACTTTTAATATTTAAAAATTTAAAAAAATGTAAATTTTTTGAAATTTAAATGTATATATATATATTATTAAAGTATATTAATAGATTAAAATTGTATATTCTTATAAATAATTTTATATAAATTATAAAAAAAGTTTGGGTTATAAATTAATATACATAAGTCCAAAAAACAATAGGACCAAAAGTTTAATAAATACACATTATATATCAATATAAATTTACAAATCAAAATTAATTAACTATAAAATAATTTTTAAAACACAAAAAAATAAATTAACAAGCAAAATGTAAAAGGAAAAACAAAATATGAACACCTCACCAAAAGGAAAGAACACCATCAGATGTAGGAAAAGAAAAGATCCAAAATTTACCACAAAGCAAAAAAAAAATAAATCACAGTAATTTTTATGGCATTATGGATCCTAAATGGAAAAGAGGAAAAAAGTACAGAGATAAATTTAGTGTGTTCATTTTTTTGAACATTAAAATATATTGAATACGGGAAATTTTCATCATGGTTTTTCAAAACCAACCCAAGCAATGTTGAAGGGGAAATTTTTATAAAATATCGATGAGTACATGCACTAATAAGAAATATTGCTGACAATATGAAAAATAATTATTAGAAAGGGGAAAAAGCATGTAAGCAAGCATGAAAAAAAAAAAAAAAATACAATTTCAGGATAATCAAGAAAAACAAGACATACTGAAAATGTCATTTCAAAAGGTACAAATTGAGTGTGTGTGTGTGACTAGAAAGCATTTCTGGCTGATGCTAAATCAGTCACTCAACTAATCTAATAGCCTATGGGTGGGGAAGGAAAATCAAAAGGACAGTGAAAGCCCCCACCAAAGTTTGTGAAATGACCCCGTACAATGCAATAATTTTAAAATCCTGCCTTTGTGTGAACATGTGACTTACACTGCAATAAAATAAACAAAGTGTCAGCAAGCAACTGATTTTAGAAACGAGATAGGTTAACGTGAGTCAAACTGGCGTTTTTGATCACACTACACTCAATGAAAAACAAATATTTCTCTAACAGAACTATAAGCACTTCACTAACAGCTATATTAACAAACACACGGAAAGGCCAATAGCAACAGAAAACATTGAAATATGGTTAGAAGGAAGCAGCTGCAGTGTGAATATCAAACAGGAATCAAAATACTAAAAAAGGAATATCACAGATAGTATGAACTGAGGCAAAAAGTAAAAGACTGGAGTGCATGCAGATGATGACCATTCAAATAGTTTAATGATGAGAAGGATACACTGTCGCTTCCAGGATACACATAAAATGGAATATATGACAGAGAAGTATACAATTTAACAGCTGTATTAATACTCTACTATACTCTATTAAGCAACATAAATAGCATGTATGGGAATGCAGGATGGAGGGAAGCAAATAAGTAGTAAAACCTGCTATAGTCTTTTGTGTTCTGTGAAGCACTGCACTTATTAATAGGGATTGAAGTAAAAACTGGGGGGAGGGGTTTTTTGAGCCTTTAGGATTGTACAAGAAGGTGTAAATCAATTTTTGGGGGATCAAGTGAGGCAAATCAACAAGACATGACATGGCTAAGTGATTCTTCAAAATTTTTAACCCTCCTGCATGCCACTGTAGCAGGTGTGTGGATGGCTATATATATATATATATATATATATATATATATATATATATATATATATATATATACATGTGTGCGTGTGTGTGTGGTGTGTGTGTGTGTGTGTGTGGCCATCCACCTACACACCACACATATAAGGAAATGATGTTAATACGTCTGTATACATAAAACAAAGCACACACAAATTCAAGAGACAGATTTATATAGGCGTGTGTGGCAATGAATATGGCATAAATATGCCATATAGCACATATATATACATATATATATATATATATATATATATATATATTATTATTTTATATATATATATATATATATATATATATATATATATATAAACACACACACACACACACAGTGTATGTGTATACATATATATATATATATATATATATATATAGATATATATACACAGTGTGTGTGTGTGTGTGTGTGTGTATATATATATATATATATATATATATATATATATATATATATACATGTGTGTGTGTGTGTGTGTGTGTATATATATATATATATATATATATATATATAATCTCCAGTGTCTGTGTGTAGACAAAATATATGTGGCTCCTTATAAAGATATACAGCAAATACATTTTAAACCATTCAAAGCAATACATATGATAAAACACATAATGACAATGGTCATTTATTTATTTATTTAAATTAAAACAATGTAAGAAACTTCTCTGTGTGAAGATTTTCAATGTATAGGTATATATATATATGTAGTTAATCAATGTGTATATATTAATAAGATTAGACAATCACTGTATATTTCATCTTAAATAAGAGGTAAATGGTCTTATCACTACAGCCATCTGAGTCACAAAAGAACCAAAGTTTGAGAGAAAAGTTATGAAAATTCCAATAAGTAACAGTGAAGTACACAACTAAAACAATTATGTGCACTGCATGAGAAAGTTTTAATAAAATACACACATTATCACATATCCAGCATATGTATTCCAAATTTGACAGACATTCAAGAATGCCTTGAAAATTGCAAGCCGGTCAGTAAGACATAAGGCTGTGGTTTTAAAACCACATAAATATAAACTTAGATTGCATATTGTATACATACGTATGCACACAGATAGGGAAAATATCAGTAAATATAGATAACTTACATTTTCCTCAATCTTGCAAAAGCGTAACCAGGTGTGTAACTTACTGCAGTTCAGATGTTCCAGGAAAAGAGTGAAAGATCCAAACATTGTGACCCTTACAAAGCAGGGAAAGAAAAAAGACAATAAATTCATTCAGATGGAATCAGTATTATGCAGACAGTTACTGTGTGATTCCTGAATGAGTGTCCAGCTTAATGGGAAAATACTTTTAGTAAGTAGGAGATCCAATTTCAGTGTGTTGGTTCTGACATGTTTGTATTGAGACATTATAAGATTTTATTCTTCAGCAAGTCGTAGGACATTTGCATCTCGAAAGTAGGTTTTGTTTCCGCAGATGCAACTGTCCAAAGCAATGCTGTTCCTTGTGAAATGAGGGAAACTTCTTCTTATAAATATATGTCTGCATGAGTACATGCACCAATAAGCCGTAACACCATTAAGCTGACAATACCAGAAAAATAATTATTAGTATGAAGGGGAAAAAGCGTGTAACAGCAAGCATGAAACAAAACAAAAAAAAATACAATTGCTTAGGGCTGGGATAATCAGGGTTGCCTTTTAGAAAAACAAGCACATACTGAAAATGTTATTTCACTGCTGCAAGAGGCTACAAATCTGAGTGTGGTGTGTGTGACTAGAAAGCATTTCATGGCTGATGCTAAATCAGTCACTCAACTATCCTAAGCTAGCCTATGTGGGTGGGGGAAGGAAAATACAAAAGACATGCTGTAAAGTCTGCCCTCCCCACCAAAGTGCTTACAACTGAAATATGACCTGCAGTATCAGTATGCTAATAAGCTACTCTGAAAATCCTGCCTTTGTGTGAAACATGTGACTAGCGACCGCAATAAAATGTAAACAAAGTGCCTCTATGTAGCAAGCAAACTGTTTTAGAAACGAGATAGTGCCTTTAACGCGGAGATATCAACACTCATAGCGTTTTGTGATCACACTACACTCAATAAGAAAAAACAAATATTTCTCTCAAACAGAACGGAGGAAGCACTTCACTAACAGCTATATTAACAAACACACGGAAAATGGCCAATAGCAACAGAAAACATTCGAAAAGTATGGTTAGAAGGAAGCAGCTGCAGTGTGAATATCAAACAGGAATCAAAATACTACACAAAAAGGAATATCCACTCACTTGTCTTCTTCACTAGCTCTATGCACTACTGAGGGCAAACAGTAAAAGACTGGAGTGCATGCAGATGATGACCATTCATTAAGTATGTCTGCAGTAGGTGATGAGAAGGCATACACTGTCGCTCCCACGATACACAGTTAAAATGGAATATATGACAGAGAAGTATATTTCAACTTTTACACAGCTGTTATCAATGCAATTACTCTACTATACTCTATTAAGCAACATAGTAGCATGTAGTGGAATAGACAAGGATGGAGGGGAAGCAAATAAGTAGTAAAACCTGCTATAGTCTTTTGTGTTCTGTGAAGCACTGCACTTATTAATAGGCATTTGAAGTAACTGCTTGTAGATTGGGTAAACAACTTGTTGTGTCTTCATGGGAGGGGTGAGGCTGTTTTGATCGAGTTCTCCTTTTGTAGCGAGTGAATGTACAATGAAGTGTTGTCACAACCACCTCAAGCGTTTTTTTGTTGTGGGCAGTCAAGTGAGGCAAGAAATGCAAACCAAAGCAGCATGACAGCTGGCTAAGTGATGTGCTTTTACTGATGAGCTATGAGCCAGATGACACAGAAGAAAGTGTTCCATTGGCTCAAGGGGATGAGGACGACAACGGACAAGGACATACATGGATTGACAGGATCCTCTGAGGTTATTCAGCTATTGATCCTAAGGTCCGTATAAGCAGAGTGCTGAGTTTAGCCCCTGTTTAATGCAGTCAGGAACCAAAGGCCCAGTGTGGAGACAGGTGGCTACTTCCTCTTTTCCATGCAGTGATCCACATTGCACATAAAAAAGGGCTACTGAGGTGGTCTGCTTGACATGTTGATATAGTCTATTCCACAGGTAGTGTAGTCTCTAGGACACCAGTGTATCCCACCAACAAGTACTATTAATATGTGTGTGTGTATGTATGTATATATATATATATATATATATATATATATAAAAAAAAAACACACTTTGTATGTATGTACGTGTGTGCATACAAGCGCCTACATGCAGAATGTGCCGCACAGAAGCGCTAAGTAACAGATCTCAGATGTTTCCCTCCTCAGTTGCTGAAGGTGAATTAAGCATAAACAACTCTGTGTACATTTTTTAAGGTATATTGCTATAGTGCAGCTTGTTTTTACATGAACACTTAGCGTCTGAGTTCTTCCTGAGTTTGCACACAGCCAAGTGTGCTTGCACACAGCCAAGTGTGCTTGGGTACACACAGCTATGTACAGGAAGCTAGTCAGTCCAACTAATATACCAGCATGTTTTTTGGATAATAAGTTATCTGTGTTGCATGTTCAGTGCAATATTTCAATGGGCATGTTTATAGTTGCATATTGTTAATGATTCGTCACTAAAAATATCGACTTTCAAATTGAACCTGAGGATTCCGGGAACACATATTCTAGTATATTTGGTTTTCTGAGAATATTTCTCATTTTCTGTATAATTTGTACGGCTCATATTTAGGTTCAGTCCTTCTTTTCAATGAGAGGTATACAAATATATGAAGAGTGTCAACACAGAGCCTTCAACAGTCAAATGAAAACCTCACAGTTTGAAAACTGACTATGAAATGTATGCAAGTGCATCTAAATATACTGCAGCTAGTTCAACATTTCAAATCCATCATTACTAAAAAGAACATGCATACCCCAGTAATTTCATGCTGCATGTTCAGTCTCAGAAATAGACAATTTCGGCTAAGGTAGGTAAGCAAATGTTGCATCAAGTGTATTTCTGCAACTGAGCAACCTAGTGACTCTATCCCAAGAAATGTTCCATTGCTAAAAATTGTTTGCTAAATATAACAGCATGATAGAGTTATGCAGAAATAGATTACAAACTAGTTATGATGCAGTTCAAAATCAAGATCATCCAGTATGTAGTTAAGGATCTCTCAGTCTCCATCTAAGCCTCGGAGCTGGGTTACAATATTCACAATTTACATGAATTTACCCGCGGACTCAGTGCTGTTGTCATAGACAAGTCAAGTTCTCTATGTAGCAGCTCCATTTGTATGTCAAACCTAGTATTGCAAGCAGAGCGCTTTCTGAAGTTAGTAGGTCTGACATACTGATGCTGCACAGGCACTCTATCTGTAGGGCAGAGTCAGTTAATGCAGGTATGAAGCGCATCGTAAGTCCTAATATCAGCAGTACAGCTACACCCTTCATGTGGACTCCAAGAAATTCAAGAATGCAGGCCATCTGGTTTACCATTAGCTACTACTAGTCACACACATGGTGGCGCTTAATGCTTTGCTGTAAAGATCATTAAACGAAGGTGCTTCCTCACAATTAGTCAGTGTTATTATACATTTGCGAGCCTCACCAATGTACACCGCTGGAAATGATTTTGACATGGCAAGTTAGGCACTGGCAGTCCCTAACTAAGTATACACATCAATTCTCTGAATTGGGACTGGTATAACCTTATCTTTTGAAAACAAGTAAATAGAAAGAGAGAGTTACATATATATCTATACAGCAGCATGCATCCTCAACCAGCCTACTTTCCATTTTCAAACATAGTACATATTCATAGTACTGTTCAATAGCAGTCAATGTAGAACATGATTTGATATTCTGCTTGCAATAAAATTACATAGATTCCATATGTTGTAAACATTCATCATGATGTCTTATAGTTTCAGGTTGCGGGAGAACAGCTGTAATGCACAGTTCCTGATGGAAAGCAGCCTGTGCAGCATTCCTACGTTTGTAGGTGTGTTTATGCAGAACATTTTTGGGGGTTAAAATGCCTGCCACACCTGGTTTACTTTTACATGTATTGATGTTTCTTTTGTATCCATGTGGCAGAGCTTTATTATGTATTTTGGAAGAGCGAAGTTAATATTTTATGAACCTGGTGTTGAGCGGCATTATCAAACCGTTGCTAAAAGTTTCCTGTGATGTATTACTTATGGTTGTCTGTACCCTTCACAAAATGTGAAAAAATACTAGTGACGGGTGCAGTACCAGTAAGAATGTTGATCACTTGGATAACTTATATCACTCCTGTTTTTTTTAGTCCTGACACTTCCGTTGTTTCATATTTTTAATTTTAAATTTTGATGGTCTTGTGAGTCCATATAATTGGGCAGATGCTTGAGTATTGCTTTAGATGTTGTGAGGAGACTGTGGATTGTCCTTTCTCACTCAAGTGAATTTTGGAGAGAAAGAAGCAATAAAGGCAAACCAAAGAAGTGTGGCACAAATAGCATTCTGTATCTGCTGGAAGAAATGGAAGTTTGATCGCTTAATTAATTTCTAAAGTTATTTAGATGATGATTGATTTGCCTAATATTTATCTATGAACATATATATTCAGGAGACCTGTGTGCTGTCGCTGCACAGGAATTATCTGTTTCTAGCCACCAGTACTCATAGCAAAAATCATGTGCAACTGAATGTAAACTGGTCTCTTTCCAAACATGTCAGATTTTTGTACAACCATCCAAACCTAGTGTCCCACTCTTGCCGCCGCTTTTCACCCCCGGTAAAGTTAGCTAACCAGACTGCGCCCCTTTTGCAAATTCCTGGATCCGCCACTGCTGACTTCTGTTGTGCCGGCTGTGGTTCCTCAAAGGTGAGACCACTGTCCACCAGTGTCCCTAAATATCGTGTTGCTTTTGGTGTTTGGTGTACTGCCACCTGCTGGTGATTCAGTCGTAAAATGTTTTTTTCTCTAAGGGTATAACTATATATTTCTATGGCATTGAGCTTGAGCCCATGGCTCTGGCACTGCAAGCATCTCTTTCGGTAAGGATCTTTTGTAGAGTAGCCACATCATTATTGGGAATGCAATAATAGCTCCCGAGTTTCCAGTGCGTCTGGGAACTTAGTGTTGGACTGTACTTCAAGAGAAGTAGATGCTAAAACAAGAGGGGTCCCAGGAATGAACCCCTCAGGTCCTCCACTTGGCTTTTATGTCTGAGCTGCTGGATTTGGAGTCTGCTACTTTTTACAGTGTGTGTGTTTCTGTCAGTAAGTTTCAGTTGGCAACCCACTTTGAGTGACATAAGTGGATTAATGCCCAGCTTAGTGAAGTCTATGTGCAACCTTGATTGCAGAGTAGGGGATGGTGTGTCAAAAGGCCTGTGGTGAGGTCAAACAAGGCTGTGTGTGGGACTGCCTCTACCATCATCCACACACCTCTGGACACGGATTCAAAAGAAGTCAATCAGGCTTAGAGGCGTGATCGGGCACTTCTTCAAACCAAACTGGGTGTGGGTCCAGTGTTTTGAAGGTTGCCAATCGTCTTTGTTTACTAAGTTCTATGAAAATTTAAATAAGTTTTAAAGGGGGCCCTTGGGGCAAAGATTAAAAATTTTGCAGGTGAGGGGGCAATTTCAAATTGGGAAGGGCCTTTTTGGACGGGGAATAACACCCCATGCACCCTCCCTGGACTGAACCTTTTGAGGGGGAGGGCCTTATAAAAATTTAAACCTTTTTTGAACCTTTGGGGGTTAAAGGGGGGGTAAGTTAAATTTTGATCTGAATAAAAACCCGGGATTTTAATTTTCCCTTTTGGTGCTGGAAATTCTTCCTTTATTTTTGCTATTTTAAAACCTTTGGGGTTGTTTTTTAACCGGAATTTTTAACAAATCTTTGGTTTTTTAATGGGCCCATTTTAGGGGTTGGGGGGGGGAAATTTTTGAAAGGGGAATTTTTTTTTTCCAGGATTTGGGAAAATTTTTGGGGATGGATTTTTAATAAAAAGGGGGTTGTGCTCAACAGTCCTTGGGGCATTGCCAATTTAGTTCCCCTTGCTTTGGTTAAAGTTTTTTGGTTTGCTTTTGAATTTTTTGGGGAAAATTTTTATATTTCCTTAACGGGGCGGGGGGGAGGGGTTTTTTAAAGGGGATTAGCTTTTAGCCAAACCGGGGGGCCAAGGGGGGAGTTTGTTTCCTGGGTTTTTCCTCTTTTGGGCCCCCGGTTTTAACACCCCTTGGAAATTTTGGGTTTCCAAAAACCAGGGGCAAATTTGGTTGGTCAAATTTTCCCTTAAAGGGTTTTGGGGCTGTAATTTAAATTTCCCTTTGAAATTTTTCCCAATTTGTAATAAGCTTTTAAAAGGGTTTTTGGGGAAAAAATTTTTTGGGGGGGGAAAAAGGGGGGGGTTGGGAAATTGGAGAAGATTAATTAAAATGGGTTCAAAAACCTCCCCTTAAAGGGCCCAAAATTAGGTGGGCTGAAGCCAGGGTTTAATGAAAGGTAAAGGAAGGGAAAAAAAATTGTTACCAGGGGGAAAATTTAAATAAATTCAAAAATTTTTGGGGCCAAAATTTGGGTAAAAGGGAGTATTTTCCCATTAAGGGAAAGGGTTCTGGGGGGTACTTTGGGTGCCCGGGGGGGTTGGGAAAAACCATTTTTTTTGGAAAGAAAAAGTTCCAAGAAGGTTTTCCCCAAAAAAAATTTTGGGCCCCGGAAAGAGAAAAAGGGAAATTTTTTGCTTTGGCAATAAAGGGGGAAATTGGAAAGCCTTTGCGTGAGAAAGTTTTTTGGAAAAAAATTAAAAGATTTGAACCAATTAAAAATTTGGGACCCCAGATCTAAGCTTCCAGGGTTTCCTTTAAAAAGATATGCCCCAAAGGGGAAAGGGAAAAACCAAAACTTTTTAAAAAAGGCCCCCAAAAAAGGGGGAAAGGGTTTAATTTGGGCCCTGCCTTTGGTTTTTTAAAAGTAAGATATCAAAAGGGCCCATGGAAAGGCTTGGGGCCGGGGGAAAATTCGGGAAAAGAAAATCTTTGGGGGACCTGGGGGAGGATTGGTAAAAGTTAATGGCATTTTTTGGTTTGGGAAGGAACCCCAAAAGTTTCAAAAAAAGGGTTGTCCCCGGGGGAACAAAACTTTTTGTTTTGCCCCAAGGTTTTAGGCCCAATCTTGGCTGGAATTTTCTTTAGTTTTGTTTTTGGTTATACTTTGGGAAGTTTTTCCAAGGGGAAGGGGGAAAATTCTTGAAAAGTGTTTAAAGAAACCCCCCCAATTCCCAAATTTGAAGGGTTTCTCAAAAAATGGAAGAAGTTTTTCCCCTTGGTTTGTAGTCTCCGCCCTTTTCCGACACCATTAAATAGAAAAGGGCCCTAGAGGAAGGGAAAACCTTTGGGAAGGGTTTGAACAAAACCCCAATGCTTTTGGAAAAAGGGGGAAAGGTTGGCCAAAAGGGACCCTGTTTGGGAAATGCTGGCTCCCCATCCCAAATCCTAGGAAGCCCTTTTTTGGTAAAAAGGTTTGGGGCTAAGAAATAATGGCAAAACCAAGAAAATTTGTTGGAAAATTTGGAAATTTTGTTTGTAATTTTTGGAATTGGTAACCCCCAAGTTTGGGCCCCATTTTTTTTGGGAAATAAAAACCTTGGGGAAAAATTACCCTTTTGGCAAAATTTGGATACCTTTGGGGAAAAAAGTTGGGCCCTGTAAGGGGTTGTGGGGTTTCTTTTTTGAACTTTTGGTTTTAAAATTTTTTTGCCCCCTTTATTTTTGCAGAGCTGCAGAGAGTCATCCTGTGACTGCAGCCAGAGGAGGGCAGTTGATGACCCATTCAGGGGTGCTGGTAAGAATTACCAGAAATAGATTCACTGGATCCGTGGTTATGAGGTCCATTTCTGCCTCTGGGGCGGCATCCTGTTACTTCCCTCTCTGCCCAGGGGAAGTGTTTACCACGTGAATTTGAATTTTTAAACCATAGTCTCCCACTTCATTGGTTCCTGGAGTAGGGCCTCTGAGGAATGGAGATATGTAGACCTACGGCAAAAGGCTCTTACCATCTTATTCACATCTGTCTAAAGTGTCTTTAACTTTGGGACCAGAAAGGATAGAGCTGTCAGAGTATTAGCGAATGACGCTTTGAATGGCTCCGCAAAGTCTCACAATAGCACCCAGGAATGCCTTGTAATGGCTATGCCTGAACCCGCTGCTCTGGAAGTCCCTTCAGCTGTATGAGCAATCAGTGTCATGGACGAGTTAGAAATTGCATCAAGGGGTTTTGGCTAAAACTTTAGCCCATATCCCTTCAGCCACTGCTACTTTGAGGGTATCCAAGAGCTCCTTGATCAGATTCCTCTGTAGTCTAGTGAAGTGTGCCCTCTAATTCAAGGACCTGAGAGAGAAGTTCATTGAAGCATAAATGTGCTTCCCAAATCTATCCCAAGTCCTAGACTCCTTATTATGATAATGGATAGTGGAAAAGTTCCCTGTTTGTGGCCACTGCTGTAACCATGGCATCAGTGGGTATTCCTTTGGACCAGTAAGGCTCATTCTTCGGGGGTAATAATAGGATCAGGCTTTTTGGGTATGGGTTCAATGGTGTTGGGCATCTTCCACACCCACTAAGCAATCAATTTAAAGAGATTGTCAGCAGGTGGAGAGATCCAAAAAAGGGGGCTGGGCCCAAAAAGCTTCCAGGTATACTGACTCCTCCAAGGAAGGTTGGACGGAGGACTAGCCATGACTCTGTTTCAGGTTTTCTAGGATGTGCCCAAAGGAAACATTATCAGGCGATGACCTAAGGGAACCTTCTCCTTCATCAAAATCAGTATCTTTAGTGAAAGACTCTTCCAAGGAGTCTAAGTGCTTGTTTTACTTTTCTTCACAGGAACTTCTTTGGGGGAGGGTGATCCAGGGAAGTATCTGTAGTGGAAATGCCCAAAATTTGGGGCAACATGGGACTTTTGTGCCCTCTGTCGCGGGGACAAGTTGGATGGCAGCTCATTTTGAGGGGATGTAGACAACTGTCCCGACAAGGATGGCAAAGACTGTGAGTCCTCAATGGACAAGGCCTTCTACATGACTTGGAAGGTTTACCCCCCCCCCCATAGAGGGATGGGAGCCGGGAAACCCGAAATAGACTTTCTGAACCGAGTCACCCCCCAGCGAGGAGGTAGCCCCTTAAGCAGAAGCCTGAGTCAACGCTGCAAGGACTGAAGCAACAAGGAACATGGACGGCTCTGAAACTAAGGAAACCGATCCATACACCAAGGACCCAACCAGAGAGCCCCATCCCCAGGAGCCCTCCGAGGCTGAAAACTCAGAGGAGCTCAAGGCAGAACTGGAGAAGAAGATGATTCCGGAACCAAGATAGTCGGTGACGAGATTGTTGGAACTGGGGGCTACAACTAATCAATAGGAGTGGCAGGAGGAGGAATTGAACGTATAACTGGCTGGTTATGATGCCAGTGTGGCTAGGAACCAAGGACAATCCCCTTTGCATCAGTAGCTGATCCACTGGTCTAAAAATGTGGGCTTATGACAGACACTTAGTAGATCGGATAGAGGCAGTCGAAGGAGAATTAGGAGGCCTCACTTCAAGAAATGAACTTGGTGGCCTGTCTTTAAAAGAATCAAAGGTTGGCGAGTATATTGTCAGGCAGCTGAGACGGTGTTGCCACCGGGAATACTCAGTGTATTGAAGCAGTCACTGTTGGCTCGGATGCAGTTTTAGATGTGGAGCCAGATAGACCTTCCAGTGCCGAAGAGCTGTTGAGTAATGAGGTCAGCTTAGAGACTTTCTTGGACAGTTCCAATGAACTAGGAAGCCAAGAGGTCTTTTCTTAGTAGGGGAAGAAGAAGAGTAAGAAGATGTGCTAGCTTCAGTCCTAGACACAGAAATGGCCTCTTCAAAATCAGATTTGAGGAGTCTGTTCAAGATAAATGTATTCTTCCTCTCAGTAAGGGAGGGTGGAGAACATGTGAAAAATTGAACAATCTACCTGAAGTTGAAGTTTCCACAGGCAGTATTCACATAAGGTATACCCATCAGAGTTGGGCATCTCACCATGGCACTTCTGACACATTTTGAAACCAAAAGGGCTGAAATACACAGGCACACAGATAAAGAAGAGATGTTGATAAGAATATTTTTTTAGTTAAACAATTAAGATGGAATAAGAGTATCTAATGAGATAATAAAGGTACTAAATCTACCAACAATTGTACTAAAAAGACTAACAAAGGTAGCAAGACGTAGAGAAAGGGAATAGAGTCAAACTAGCTACAAGAGGAGCTTGTAGATAGAGAAGGCTTTGGTGAATAAAATTGGCAATATGTAGATATAGAGTATTAAAAGAAGTAAATATCAAATCAGCCTAGGCTACAGAAAAAGGACAAACACGCCTGACCTATGAAGCGCAAGTGAGATCTGGAGGTATCTTATGGGTAGTACCTGCTTGAGAGTTTGGAAGGAGGCCATATCAAATGGCTGAGTCAACCTTATATACTGTGAAGGATTCAGGAAGACTGATAACATCAGACTTTATGTTAAACAAATCCTATTAATTTTACTCAAGTCTATAGGTTTATAAGAGCAATTTTTATATATGACCCTATTTGTGGTCTATGCCCTCATTTTGTTGCCTTTTGTCCATTTTTCTGCACCAAGAGTTGGAGAGAGTAAGGGCCGAAATATAAAAATAATTGATATTCTGCAAATTTGTAGGTATAGTTGAGAAGAATGGACCGAGATACCCTCAGAGGACAAAATACTGGGAATAGACTAGAAAATTGCGCTCTGGTATCTGTGTGTGAGCAAAAGTTGGTCATAAATTCAAGGAATCTTGAGATAGTTATGGAAGTGTTGAAATTGAAATTTTAAGAATGCTTGCAATTGTGGTAAAGAGCAAACAAATGAAGACAAAACTGGTAATTATAATATTTCTTTTATACATCTTGGAAATAGTTAAGTACCTCACACTTGGATTACTGACACTGTATAACATTGCATTGCTAATTAATGCCTTGTAATAATCCTGTAACATTGCTGTTTAATGTTTATTTATAATGAAAATTGTATAATATGTTGGCGCTTTTCTCCCCGGGCCTCCGCTGACAAAGGGCACTTTATCTCAGTCGGACAATCACAGTCAACAAATGCAAAATAAATAACATAAATAATCACTTTCAGAATAATAGTAAATACAACCCTAAAATATTTTGGACATCAGTTAAAGGAATCTTGCATCCTGAAAAAACCCAAAGCCCCTCCCATAACTCACCACTCGAAACTGTAGTACAGTTCAACTCTTAGTTTATAGATGTATAGCATCTCTAACCAAGGATTCCTCAACATGTAATCCCATCACTGCTCAACAGCCTCATGTCACCACATCCACTTTCATTTTCAAACCTGTGCCCACATCCTACATAAAACTACTGGTAACAAACTTAAGCCATATTTTATTCAGCTGTTGACCTCCCAAGAGAGTACCTAAAAAAAGCAGCCAATGGTACCAAACCTGTTTCAATCCTTATAAATAGATCAGTGAAGCAATCCAACAACCCTTTTAAAAATAACACATTATCTCTGTCCACAGAGGAGGAAATTCAGCAAACATTAAAATTAGACCTATAACAATCTTAACTGCCCTTGCCAAAATACTTGAAATATGTATTCAAAAACAATTAGTAGACTATCTCCTGCAGGAAGAACATCTATCCCTTAGACAACATGGCTTCCATCCTTCCCATAGTACTAGCACTGCCATTCTGACATATATAAATACTGTGAGTAACGTTAGAGATAATGACACAATAGTCTCTTCTTTATTTCTTCATAGGTTCATAAGAGGTTACTAGGCTAGCGACCCTAGAGCCTTTGTAAGCCTCAGTGTCCCCAAGAGCTTTTATAAGCCTAGCCATGTTAATCCTAAGTGTCCACATTTGTTCTTTTTTGGGTAGTTTACAGAACCAACTTGTAAACCGAGCAGGTATGTGCTCAACACCGGTTACCCCTGTCCATGAGGGACATGGCTGACACCCCAGGGGTGAATTTGTGATCTACCATCTAGTTATAGGGTCTGTGAGGAGCTCTTTTTTATGTGAATATGGAGTCTATTCCAGATAAACATCAGTCTCTGGGAGATGTATCTATCTGTCTCTCTAGCATGTTCTTTTTTAAAGTCACTAGCTAGGTTTTAGTTTGAGAATTTTTCCCTGCAATTTTACTTTGGTGAAAATTTCCTTGGTTCCCTTAAAGGGGCCCGGGCCGGGGAACTCCAAAAAGGGGTTTATTTTTTAAGGGGGAAAGGGGGAAAATGAAAGGGGTTTCACCCCTTTTCCAAAACAGGTTTTTAAAAGGTTTTTCCCTTTTTTTTTAGTTTTTAAAAATTTTTTTCTGAAATTTTCTCATTAAAAAGGTCAGAAAAAAAGCATTAAAATTTTTAAATTTTGGTTTTATTGAAAACATGTAATGGAAAACCTTTTTTCCCTTTAAATTTCAATTTTTAAAAAAATTTAAAAATGTTCCCAGGTTTTCCCCATTTTTTATGGTTTTTTCCAAAAATTTTTTTCTAAAATTAAATTATTGGAAATTTTTTGCTTGAAGGGGCAAAAAATTGCCTTTCCCCTTTAAATTTTTGGTTTTGAAAAAGTTTAATTTCAAAACCTTTTTCTTCTTTAATTTAAAGGGGGTTTTTTTTAAAAAAATTTTAAGAGGAATTTTTTTTAAAAATTTCCCCTTTTTTTGCCTTTTATTTTAAATGGCTTTGGCCCAAATTTTTTTGCCCCCTTTTAAAAGGGTTTAAAGTTTGGGCCTGGATTTTTCCTTTTCTTAAAGGGGAAAATTCAAAAAAGGCCTTACCATGTGGAAAAGGGTTTTGGGAAATTTTGATTCAAACCTGGGGCCCCAAGCCCCTTGGGACCCCCCTGGTTTGGAAATTTTGGGGGTTACCCAAAATTTTGAAGAGGTTTTTTTTTGGGCCCAAAAAAAAATTTAAAAATTTTTTTTGGGAATTTTTTTAAGACCAGGTTTGGAAATTTTTTTTTCAAAACCTTGGAATAAAGGTTGGCAATGTTTAACCTTTTTGTTTTTTACATTTCCAAATCACCAGGTTTTTAACATTTCAAACAAAGGGCCAAATTTTACTATTTGGGGGGCCTAAGTTTTTGGAAAAGATGCAAAACCCAGGCCCCTTTCAGTAACCCACTGGTTATGGGGTCTTACTGGTGTTTTGGGCCCCCTTTTGAAGGGGTTTTTTTTTTGGTGTTCTACCCTCAAAAAACATAAGGTTTAAGGGGTTTTTCGGGAATTTTTTTCCCAAGATGTGGTTTTTTTTTAAATTTTTGGCCCGGTCCAAAATGGGCATGTTTTTTCCTTCACCAAATCCCTTTTTTGAATTCTAAACAAGGGTTTAGGTTTAAACAGGGTTTTTTTAAAAAAACCAAAAAGGGTTTGGATCATTTTATTTGGGAGGGCCCCCCCCCCCCAAAAAAAATTCCCGGATTTTTTCTTTTTTCCCTTGGGCCTTTAAACCCGGGTTAAAACCCCTTGGGTTTTTGTTTTCTTTTACATGGTAGGTTTTAATTTCCCCCTTAAAAAAAGCAAGGGGATTACTTTTCTGTCTTTTAAAATCCTTCAAGGAAAAACCCTTCCAAATGACAGAAAAAAATTGGGCCCAAGGCAGGCTTTTTTGATTTTTTTAAACACCAAGGTCCCCCACTTAAAAACATGTTTTTCCCTTTACCCCAAGATTTACCTGTTTTTAAAAATAAAATAAATTTAGGTTTTATCCCTTGTTTTTAAACAAACGGTTGGTGGTTTTAAAATTTTTCCCTTTTAAAAAACCCAAAAACCCCCCCCCCCAAAACAAAAAAGCCATTTTTCCAAAATTCCCATTAAAATTTGGCATTTTTCCACCCCTTTCTAAACACTTTCAAAAAAAATCTTTTAAGTTGAGCCTGTTTCCTTTAAAATTTTTACAAAAAAATATTTGGATTTAATTTAAAAACCCCTTTTAAAAAATACCAGTTACATTAAAAAGATTAAAATTAAAATTCAATTTGGAAACTAAAAATTCATGGAAAAAGGGATTTAAAAAAAAGGGGGAAAATGGGATGCAGAACCTTTCCTTTTCCCAAACTTCAAAAGATCCCTTGGGGGTTAAAAACCAAAAAATTTTTTTAAACAAAAATTTATTTGTCTTTTATTTTAAAATTAAAAACATATAATTTTAAAAAATTATATTTTGGGTAAAAACCCTTGTTTTAAATGGGTTTTAAATTTATAAAAAAAATTTAAAGAAACCCAAAACCCCCCCCACCCAATTTGCCAAAAAAACCAAAATTTTTGAACAAAAATTTGAAAAAAACCCAACCAAAATTTGTCATTAAAATCCACCCCAAAAGCTTTTGTAAGTCCCCCTTCCGAAGGTTAAAATACCCGTAATTCAAGAAAAGAACTCTGATTTCAACCAAAAGGGTTCCCCAACAAAAAATTTAAAAATTTAAAGGATTTTCTAAAATTAATCCGGCTGTCCTTAAAAAAAAAACCCAGTTAAAAAAATATTTTAAAGGAAAGCCAAATTTTTGGGAATGGTTTTGGAAATAAAACAAAGGCAGGAAAAAATTGGCCTTTAACCAAAGGGGACATAGGATGCAGAATTCCCAAAAATCCCAACGGGATCAAAAAAAGACCCCCATCTGACTAAAAACCAAACAAAACCTTTTTTGGGATCCAAAATATGCCACCTTGGGGTTTACTAACATTATTTAAAATTAAACCCACCTTTTCCCCTTTGTAAGGGGGGTTTCCTTTTTGGGTAAAAAAGGAAAATTCCTTTTGGCCTTCTTGTTTTTTTACTGAATAAAGGGTTTAAAAAACAAAAAACTAAAAACCTTGAAAAACCATTTAAAAAAAACCTTTCCCCCTTTACCCATTTGTCTGCCAACCTGAACAAAAAGGGAAAAACGCAACCAAAACAGGGAAAAGGTTCCCGAGACCCGAGGTTCCCCAAAAAAAATCCCAACGCTTAGCCTTTGGGTCCTAAAGGGTTCTGTTCCCCCTTTCCTGCCAACCCTTAATGGGCCTAAGCCCAAAAAAAAAAACTTTCCCCCAAACAAAACCCCACATTTTAAAATAGTTTAACCCGGAAAATTTTCTTTTAATTTTTTTTTAACCAGATTTAACTAAAACAAAAAATTCGTTTCCCCGAAAATTTTTTCGAAACGGGCCCAAAATTTTAAAAACCCGGGAAAAAAAAAGGAAAGACAAAAAAACCCCAATTTGGGTTTTAAACCAAAGGGGGATAAGGGGAGTTTAAAAGACTGAATCAGTCAAAACCAAAGGCCCCAACTGGAAAAAAACCGGGAAAACTTCCCCTTTTTCCGGGGCCCCTTCCAAAAAAGGGGTACTTGGGTTTGGGTTCAATATAGAAAGGAGGGGAAGTTTAGGAAAACCCCCCTTTCCCACCAAGTAAAAAATGGCAAATTGGGGCACTTTTGGGCCAGTTCCCCAAAAAAAGGGGGTTAAAATTTTTGTATCTGCACCTTTTAAAGTTATAAGAAAAGGGGGGCAGTAAATTTTTTTTAAGTAAATTTTTTTAGGGGAAAAAAATTGTTCCTTGGTTCTTTGGCCATTTTGGGGTTTTTGGGTATATGAAAATCCGGGTTTAAAAATTGCATAAAAAAGAAAAAAGGGTTAAAAACCCCTTTGATAAAAGAATAACCCCTTTTTTTTGGGTTGCCTGAAAGGTTTCTGTTTCAACCCGGAAGCCAAATGGGGCAAAATAATAAATTTTTACAAAATTTTAACCCCTTTCTTATTATAAAAATAAAATCCCCCAAAAAATTTTGTTTTTAATTTTTTTTTAAAGTTTTACTTCCCCAAAAAGGGGTTTTTCCCTTTTGGAAAAAGGGGGAAAATTTTAACCCGGGGAAAAAGGAAAAAACAAAACCTAAGAAAAAAAAGGGTATTGGGGGGGTCCAATTCAAAAAAATTTAAAAAATTTTCCAACTTTTAATTTCAGTCAGGCCAAAGGAAATTTTTCCTTGGGAAAAAAATTTCCCAAAATTTTTATCCAAACCAAAAAAAAGGGCCTAATTTTTAAAAAGGTTTTTCCTTCAGTTATATAGGGCCCCCTTTCCCCGGGGTTAATTTTTAGGGAAACCGTGTTCCCAAACCCCAATAAATTTAATTATGGGAGACCAGGTTAAAAACCCTCTTTAAAATTTTTGGCCCCACCAAACCCCAAAGGGTTTTTCAAAATTCGTGTAAGAAATTGTTTCCCTTAAAGCAGAGGAAAGGGGGAGCTGTTTGGGTTTAAAGAGATTTTAGGCCCCATTGGTTGAGGAAATTTTGGTTTTTTCCCCTTTTTATTTGGGGGTTTTGTGAGGATTTGCAAAAATATTTAAAATTGTAATAAAAAAAACCAATGGATTAAAAATTTTGCCCCTTGGTTAAAAAACCCCTTTTTTGGCAATTAAAAATTATGACAAAAAGAAGCAACATGGGGGCCAAAAAGGTGTATTGAAAATTTTTACCAAAAAAGTCCGAAAGGATTTCAAACAATAAAAAACCCCAAAAAAGTGATAAAAAAAATAAAAATAAAAAGAAAGGGTGGTTTATAACTTTTAAAACCTTAAATTTTTGCAATTTGAAAAAAGAAATTTGGGGCAAAACCCAAAAATTAAAAAAAAAAAAATTGCTTTTGCAGGGTTTTGGGGGAAACCTTCCCCACCAAAAACATTTAAAATTACAAAACTTTTAAGGGGGGTAATTTTTGAAATTTTTAACTCAAAGGGGAAAAAAAGAAAATCAATTTTTGACCAAAAATTTTCCAAAAAATTAAAGTTCCCCAAAAAAATTAAAAAAGTTTTACCCTTTGTAAAAAGAAAATACCCCCTTTTGGGGGGCCCTTTAAAAATTTAAAAATGAAAGCTCTGAAAACCAAAACTTTTTGGGGAATTAAAGTGACAACCCAAAATCCAAAATTTGGGTACCTAACCCCTGGGGGTTTTTTTTCAGGGAGGGAAAAAAAATTTTTTAAAGAAAAGGCCCCCGACCAGCTGTTTTAAACAATCAAATGGTAAAAAGCTTGAGGAAAAAATTTATTTTAGAAAGGTGGTTTTAACCCCAAAAAATGGGGTTTGCCAAAAAAAAAAAAAATTAAAAAAAATTTTAAAAAAAACCCTAATAACCCAAGGGGGGATAAATGTTGCCTTGTTTGCTTTTAAAATTTAAAAAAAAATTATAAAAGACAAAAAAAGTAATTTGGAAAAAATTTTTTCCCTAGGAAAAGAAAAGGGGTTTATTTGAAAATTTTTCCCCAAGTTAAAAAAAGGCAAAGGAATGGAAAAAAAAAAGGGTTTTGGAAAAATGTAAAAATAAAAATGTAGTTACCGAAAATTTTTAAAAAATGCCCCAAATACAGTTTAAACTTTTGGAAGGGAAAATTTGAAAAATTTCATTCAAATGCCCGCTTTGGCAACCTTTGGGGCAAACAATTAAAAAAGGTGTATTAAAATTTTAAAAACAACTGTCAAAAAAAATTTTTCTCATTTTAGTTTTCCCCCATTTAAAAAGACATTTTGAAAAACTTTTAAAATAAGGGGTGAATTTTGAAAGGACCACCCTGGGGGGATAGAAAAAATTCAGAAATGGTTTACCCCGGCCTAAATAAACAAAAATTTGGGAAAATTAGTCCTCCAAAAAATTTAAAAACAATTGGAAAAGGTTTTTTAAGGTGCTGCCCCAAGATTAAAAGGGAACACTGAAGGGCTTAAAATTTCCCCCCCCCCCCCCCCCCCCCCCCCCCCCCCCCCCCCCCCCCCCCCCCCCCCCCCCCCCCCCCCCCCCCCCCCCCCCCCCCCCCCCCCTTTTTTTTTTTTTTTTTTTTTTTTTTTTTTTTTTTTTTTTTTTTTTTTTTTTTTTTTTTTTTTTTTTTTTTTTTTTTTTTTTTTTTTTTTTTTTTTTTTTTTTTTTTTTTTTTTTTTTTTTTTTTTTTTTTTTTTTGGGTTTAAAAAGTTATCCTTTTCAAAATGGAAACCAAAATAAAACAACAAAAACAAAGGGGGGCAAAATTTGGCCCCCCCAAAAGGAAAACCAAAGAAACTGAAAAGGGGGCATTTTCTTTTGCCCCTTTCATGCAAAGTTTTCAAAACAATACAGCAACTGTAACAAAAGCATGTGAGAAAAGGAGTTAGGGTTTGATGAGACCAAGGCTGAACTTTTTGACCACCACAGAAAATGGATTGTTAGGTGCCAAAAAAAAAAAAAAAAAATTAAAAAAAAAAGAGTTAGCATGACCAGAAGACCATACCCCAGGTGAAGCAAGGTGGTGGCAGTATAATGCTCTGCGGTTGTTTGTCTTTGGCTGGAACTGTGGATGTAATCAAGGTGGAGGGAATTATGAACAGTTACAAATAACAGTAACTTCTGGCCCAAAACATTCAATTTTCTTCTAGAAAGCTGAAGTGGACTTTCACCTTTGATCACTGCAATGACCACAAGTATACACCCAAATGAGCAAAGGAATGGCTTCACCAGAAAAAAATCATAAGGTTTAGGAATGGACCTGATACAGCACAGACCTAAATCCCATATAAAAAATGATTGTTGACCTGAAAATGGTTGTGCACAAGAGATGTCCCGGCAATATGACAGATTTGGACAGCTTTTGCAAGGAAGAGTGTGCAAATACTGGCATGTCAAGATGTCTCATGCTGGCAGACGTCTTTGCAAGGAGACTTAATGCTGTAATGTAATAAAAAGGTGCTCATACTTTAAAGGACAACCGCGCCCTCAGACTCAAAAAACATATTAATTTCATCATGGTTTGATGTTTCCTACATTTTAATAGCACTCTGAGACTATTTTGAGCTTTTTAGATATTTTTAGATGCAATTTCTGACTCGGACCACATGGGGTCTGGCATATTGACAAAATTCAGACTGTTTACACTGCCTCAAATAATGCATTCTGGGATACTTAGTCTCCAAAAAATTGCATCAGATCTGCCACGTTTTGCCTTAAGCTGCTGTCACTTCATTGACTTAACAGGCATTCACTGCAGTCTTAAAATCCCTACTTTTTGGTTAAAATGTTATCCTTTTTCAATGACCACTAAAAACACAAGCAGTGCAAATGCTAAAGAACAGAACTGAAAGGTGCATTTTCTAGCCCTTTCATCTTAGAAATGCTAAATTGCTTTCTTTTGTGAAGGCTGAAATCTAGTTCTTCAAGGAATCTCCCCTCCCACTTCACACCTACCTTCCCTAGCTGTCAAAGAGCCAAGGGTAATTTGACCCATTATCTGAATGTGATTGACAGCTCGTCACAGCAGGTGACCAGAGTAATGTACTGTTTGCTTGTCAGCCTTTTCCTCCTTACACTGGGAGACTTTTTTTGTTGCACTACTCCTGTCAAATTTAAAACCAAGCTACCTAGCACTGGCAATAATCCCTGCTTTGCAAAGCAGTCTGCCACTTATTTTCCCTTCCTGTTTAAATAGCTAACAAATGATGCACTATAAACTTGAAATATTTTAGACTTGCATGACAGCACCCACATGCTTTTTTGAGTCAATATTTAAAAAAAATTATGGTAGTGCATACATAACACACACACACACACACACACACACACACACACACATACACACACACACACACACACACACACACACACACACACACACACACTGCTTTACTTCTACAATGATTTAGATTTTTACATTTTATAGCAGTGTACTAACCAAGCAGAGAAATCTGGTTCAAAAGCAAGGATAAATTGATCCTGAAATACCTATGAACCTCAAGCGCAAGAAATTAGGACAAAGCCATACATAGAAGTGGGACAAAGGCACAAATGGAAAAGTGCAGTCTGGGTCTGAACTGTCTGCAAACAGCTACAGTTAACTTTGAGTATGTGTCTACCTGTTTGAGCCAATATTCATTTTCCCTGAGAGCACTCTGCTTTGGCTTGTAAGCAGCCCCCCCACACACACACACACACACACACACACACACACACACACACACACACACACACACACACACACACACACACACACACACACATTCCACTTTCTCTTATTCCCTTCTGTTAGCAAATAGTATCTGCCATAACTCATCAAGCATTAAACATAACTGGGGAAATATAAACCCTGGATCAAAATGAAAATAAGTAGGCTAAGCTAAAAATGCAGCTGTGAAAGGGAAGCATGTGGCACCCTTACAAACAGAAAAAGATTAACTCCACTAATGTGCAATTAAAAACTTGGGAGGACACTATCAGAGCTAAGGCCACATAGAAACAGGGACAAATTACATTTAGGATACACTATTAAGAAGTAATAAGACTTACCTTACTTATGAAGTAGCAAAACGCTGGTGAAGAAGAAGTGCTTCACATGAATAGAGTCGACCAGATTTGCTAACACAGAAAAGGAGTTCCACACAGCACCTAGTTCATTTATTAGGTTAACAGTGTGCTGGGAAAGGCGGTGTTGACATCACAATGTGGGAGGATCACAGGGATTCTGTACAGCATGCAAATAAGGCAGTGTTTACGTCACTTTGGGGGAGGAAACCTCCCAGGATCTTCAGCAAGAGCTATGGCAGATGTGACATCATTATTTAAGAGACGACTAGACAGTTTTCATCTTGGTTTTAAAACTGAAAGTCAAACAGTATGGAAAAGTATGAAGCCTAAGCAGTAAAAGAGAATAGTGAATTTTTTTTTAAAGCTGCGGTTATGTTTTTTTGAGGCTGTATCACATAACAGGATTTTAGGGAGACATCAGGTAGAGATATTTGATTTGATATCCCATTGTTTTCCTTTAACTTTCAGGGTTTAGAGAGTTATGCAAACAGCTTATTGTATTTTTTTTTAATACACCTAGAGATTTTGTTGTTCTTGAATGTATTTTTACTGTTTATAGGTGATATTAAGGGTGGGAAAAGTTTTGAAATGATTTATTGTGACCTAATTCTTTTGTTATTACAAACAATGGCATTTTTACAGTGGTGTGTACAATTTTTAGATCCACTGTATATACAGATATAAAATATGGTAACCTTTGTCTTGATGCCTAGTTGACAGAGTTTATATGCTATGCCTGAGTGGGGAAGAGTGTCGAAGGCCCTGGCCAGTTGAAGGTAGGCCGTGTGCAACGTCTTTTCCTCATCCATGGATTTGTTGACTGTCTCAAAGAACTCAACCCCATTGAACAGACATGGCCGGGCTTGACTAAACCAAACTGTATTGGGTTGAGTGTTCTGAAGTTGCCAATGTCCATGTTAATGAGGTCCCTGATAATCCTTAGCATGGCCTTGCAGATCATGATAGTTATGGCTGAAGGGTGTATTATTTCTTGGATTGGTGTACACCCCACTTTAGTGTCAAGGAATGACAGTGGCTGTTGTCAACTGAACGGGACCAAAGATGGTACTAAGGCTTTGTTTGAATAGGGCACATAAAGGTGCTGCAAGTTCATGCCTGAGTTATGTAGGATGCATCCATGGTATCTGATGAGGACCCATGGGGGCTGGATTCTTTACTTTTGAGAGGCCAAGGTTGACCGGTTCCGTCGAGATAAGGCGCGAGTTCATGTACTGTGGATGTCTATATTTTATGATGGAATTAACAGAGGAGAGAAGGTTTTGGTGAATCTGCAAACTGGTAGATTGATAAATGGACGTGTTCTGCTTTGGTCAACAGTTCTGAATAGATCTTGGTGCTTGCTTTGAGACTGAGTATTGTCTCCAGTAGATGTGGCCAATTAGTACATAGCCTAGTATGAAGCTATCTGCCATTGGGCATTTATAAGCCTAGACAGTGTGTATGGCTTACGCCACCCATTTTAAATTAATTTTGCTATGCCCATTTTCGAGGTTAGTATACTGTGACTCTCTCTAACAGTGACACAGAAGTGATACCCGGGCTAAACCTACAATCTCCCAAGTGTCTTGGGACACGTTTTGTTGTGAAATATGAACTTCACCATGAAAGCACAATTTTATCCCAAAGCACCTACTGGTTGACTAATAGAGAACAGGAGAGTTAATAAACTGATGCAATTTCCACTTGCTAGTGAGATCATGAATTAGGTAATCATAGCAGTAGCTCTAAATTAGCAAAAAAATTAAAAAAATAAAAAAAAAAGAAGACAGACAGGTGTCAAAAATGTAGAAACTCAATGTAGAACAAAAAGTAAAACACATAATATAATGACCTGGAACGAATATAACTGACTCTAAGTAAATATGAGCTGCAGCAAGTATACCAGTGCCACATGACAAACCGAGCCCCTCCTCGAATAGCCGAGAGCCTTCTCTCCACTGACTAAACTACAAGACAAGTAGTGCCAGTACCAGCTACTGTTCTGAAACAGAATGGGTAGCAGTGGAATGAGTAGCAGAATTCTAGTTTTAATTAGTAGTTTTACTGTACTAATGTAAATTACATGCTCTAACTGCGCACTTTTTTGCCAAATTCATGGTAGTATGTCTGAAATCACACACATGTAATATGTAGCAAGATGGATTTCGACTTCTCACACTAAAACACCTGAAAGATAAGAGAACTGGACTACAAAAGCCAAAGCTAATATGTTTACCTTACGGCATCAAGTTTCATTCAGTGTGGCCAACTTAGAGTACAGACAGGGCAGCCATGGCACATGAGGTACAACTCTGTCAGAGCCACTTTACATATGATAAATGTATCAAAGCAAAACCACATGAACTACAATAAAATCAAGATCGAACAGTAATATAGGGCACACATATATACAACAGTAAAGACATACCATGGAATGAATCAAAAAGTTCAGTGCCCATCAGGTCTACCTTTTCAACAAATCAAAAATACCAGACAACAAAGAACAGAAAAATAAACATTTATCGAAACATCCAAGACTGTGGAAAGTGTTGTGTTGTTTAGGGGGGAAAAACAATACCAACATTAATTTTTTTAAACAGCTTCTGAATGCTTACGGATCTATTACAATAGAAAGGTCAAAGCAGACTAACTCAATTATGTTTTTCTTTCAGCTCAGCTGAGCTATCAAACAAGACATGTCTTGTTAACCAGATATATCCCATTAAAGGAATAACTAATAATAATAAATGATTATAATTATAGTAATAATAATAAATATAGTAACCGAGCTATATAATAATAATTATACAAGTACACACGGAACACACATACATACATGCTACAGTGTTTATAAAGTTTACAATGTAAACATTTTAAACAAATACTACACTTTTACATAGGCCACTAGGTACATAAAATTGCAATGAAAACTAAGCATTTAGTATATAAGAAGTACACATTCATAAAAGCACTAACTAGGGTTTTGCCTTTTTTTTTTTGTAAAGATGATTGCGAGTTACTGTACAAACCCTTCATGTGTAGAAAAAAAGAATATATATCATGCAGTCTCCTGTACTGCTGCTAACTAGGGAAAAAAGTTGACTGAAATAACACAAATCAAAGATAAGCATCTACTATCACTATGGTTTCTGTTGTAATGACACTTGGTTATCCTTTTTAAATTAAGGGAAAAAAAAGCATGCAAGTCTTGTACTTTGCTTTGTTCTGTCACAGTTTCTTTAACAAACATCTACATTTTCACTCTCAATACATACACATATAGTTTTATGCTATTTTCAGCCTAGATTCCTTTCATAGCAATGTACAGGATTACACAAAATCATGGAGATGAGCCACAGTGAAGTTACAGAATGCTCCTTTATCCACTGGGAGCATAAAATAAAAATTAACAGCCGTTTACAGTATACGGTTGACACAAACGCAAAACAACTTATCTGTTCTGCACAGCAAAATACATACTGTGCATCAGAAGACTATTATTAAGGATCAAGAATGTTAACCAACAGAATCAGGAGATTTTAAAAGTTTAGGAGAAGACTGCAACCAAAACTACTATTCTCTTTTCAGAAATAAACAGCATTATGAACGCTCATTATAAACACCATTATGAAAGCTCATTTCCAACAGAGGATGCATGCAAATCAAAATATATGTGCTAATAAACACAAACTGTATGCAAATCCAATTTATATATATATATATATATATATATATATATATATATATATATATATATATATATATATATATATGGAAAGAAGCTTGACTCTGTACTCATTGTTTTATCATTTCAGCTCAGTACTAGATTTCCAGCTGCTTTCAATCACATGACATCCTCCAATTATTATTGCCCAAACTGTACCTCCATTAATCAAGAATACAGCTTGGGCCCCATTAATTCACACTGCGTGTTATCAACAGACAAGTACCTCACTACATCTGCCCCACTGAATTGCAATGTATTTGTTAATGAAGGGTTATTTTATCAGCCTACTTGCAATAACATAACTCTTATGCCATAGGGAAGTCAAACTGCATGTCACAAGAACAGCCTACTGATTTAGCAAAATGTCAAGAATTTCCCAGCTACTGTATGGTCCTGCATTGTTCCTTCACAAATATCCAGATTTTTTACTCATATTTGATGCATTCCCAAAAAAAAAAAAAAAAAAAAAAAAAGTGGTTTTCTGGAATATCAATGAAAATGAAGCCTCTAAATAATGACATTACAATTACAGACTTCATATCACTGATAAAATACACCACAGGTCCACAACACAAAACCTGTTATGTCCCAAGGTGTGGGTCTCTCACATTAATATTTTATTTTGCCCAGATTTCTTCTGCTGAAGAATGTCCAGATTTCTCCCTCCTGTTTTGGTGTGATCCTCTAATGGTTACCACCTTGTCCCACTTTGCGAGGGACAGTCCCTCTTTGGCCAGTTGTGTCCTGCCCAAAAAATGTAAAAAGTGCCAAATCTCCTGAGATTGTAGGAGAAAATTATTTCCTATAGCTTATGTAATAGCTGCATAAACAGTTACTGTATCTGAACCACGTAAATGTTATAAGAAACATAATAAGCAACTAAAACGTTACAAGAATAAGCTTTTATCTCGGCCAAAAAGTTAACTTCTGTTCCTCGTACTCGCCGGGGGTAGGTTTCAGTGTGAATAATGTGACGTTGGCACCAAAATTATCCCACTTTGGGCATTTGAAAAGGTGGCAAGCGTAGAAATGTTTTCCTAGCAAATCACGGAGAACTGAAGTCATTGAATTGACAGTATCAGACTTCACAGGTTTCACAAAATGCATGCTAACACAACATTTTTTATTCTAGTAAATTTCTAAGTTGATAACAGCAATATTGAAAAATGCGTCCTTATTTCAGGGTTTTTTGTACACTTTTCTTAAGCTTAGACGGCAGGGTTGCTCTACACACAACATGGCAGAGATACAGTTTACTAGTATTTTAAAACAAGGTGTAGAAAAAAAAAAACGTTCTGACCAACGACAACAAAGCATTTGTTAAAGTTAGCATATGTGCATTAGGTTAAATGCAATTTGGTGAGCTGACATTTACAGAAATCTTTCAGATTTCACTCTGAGGCAAGTTAGCATGCTGAAGGTACAGATCAACTCAAACAGACAAATGAATAACCGATCTCCTCTGTATATACATTCCCGCATTACATGATTTTAACGCAAATCTGTTAGTTGCAACTCTGCAACTCGGACTCTAACACTGTACAGCAGAAAACGGAAGCCTTTTATCGAGTACAAAACTGCTCATAATTTATCACTCACATACTGCATACACAAAACAGCAATAGAATTCAGGTACAACCATTGGTTCTCACTCACCTGAAAAACTGCTTAAACAAAACACCAACAGGATTGAGAGACAACCATTAGTTCTCACATACCTGAATAACGGTCTCCACAAGTACCACGAATCTGCAGCACACAGTACACAGTTGCTTTTCTCAAGTTACGATCCGCAGCAGACTCTGCAAATGACAGCATACATCATTTCACATAACCCTTTCAGATTAGCAATGCAAAGCAGAATTTGGCACCAGTTTTAAAAGATCGCAAACCACACAGAAAGCTCCTCTCCATTCACAAGTAAAAGTGTGTCTAAAATAACCGCTTCACTCGCAATGTATGTTGCAATGACCAGATAAAATGCACAAGGCGTCTGAAGCTAAAATAATACTTTGTCAGTAAGCACTGTTTATAAGCACGGACTACAAATTTGTAAACATTTCCCTAAAAGCAGAGTTATTAGCTAAAGAACCACATACATGTTATTTTTTTACCTCAAAATTGAAGATCCAAAGGATTATGCAGCAATAAGTGATCCCTCCAAAAGCGATGTGGGAAGCAGCTAAAGCGGAGTTGTGATCAGACTCCAAAACAACATTGCACCCGAAGATATACCGGATGTCTGCGAGCAAACTGATACTGTGGGTGGGGATTGAATGACGTAAAAAAGTGGGCGTTCCTTTGATGTGTTTTCGAGCGGACCCGAATTTTAATCGCTGGGATTGTCCCTTTAAGCCCCACCCACACCACAGTCTAAAAAAACCCTATTTGAGCCACAACCACAGGGTCACTCCCCAAGAAAGACAATCCAGTCTTCCTTAAATTATTTAAATGCATAGGAAGAACAGCTACATCCCAAGGTATCTTTATCTACAACTACTTCTGCATAATATTTTCTACTTTAAATACCAGAGCCAGATCACGGTTAAATAGAGGCCTAGACAGGGTAATAGACTGCCCCCCCAGAGCAGCTGCTCCTACAGCAAACCACTACCCCCCAGAAGCACCCTCCTCCTCAGCCATTACAGTGTTCCATTATTTGGTTATTTCTCACCAGTTACCAAGCATACTATTGTCTTATTTGCTTCTACAGTCATTATAGATATTTAAATAAAATAGCACAAACACAGGTAGCTCATACAAAGGACATATTCAGGAGTGTAGAACCCCTAGCACCCCTTATAATGCACCAAATAATCAATAATCATATGGGCACTGCAATACCAGCACTCCATCTACATGGTGTGGGAGTAGAATCCACAGCCTTCTGCACTCAAGACAATTATGCTAACACTGCTTTCAGATTTTACAACACAATGTGCCATTTGATAAACAAAAAACAGCTAGTTGGACATAGAAACATTTACACTTGTTATAGTATGTTATAAATTTGTAGTTTTGAACATTTTACCACTAAGCAATGAAACAAAATGTATGAACCACTAATGATAAAACTACCCATTTCAGAATATTTAACCATAAAAGGCTCCTCAAACATCTGTCATTACAACCCACCACCCAGTTTCTGAAAGAAATGAAGGCTGAAACTAAAATGTATGACATTTAGTTATTTAAATCTTGAGTGATTTGACAGAAAACCAAAACTTTTAGGAGGAATAGGCCAAAAATATGAGGCAAAAATCTGGATAGTTGAGAAGTATGCATACCTCTCAACCTTACTGCAAGAACTCTGGACATGATGTGGACGCAATGACCATAAAATAGGGATAGATTTTAAATATTACACTTTTTTAACTTAAAGTTGCTAGAACAACAGGATTTATGTTAACTTGCATTTCTGAAGGATATGAAGTCTGAAAGTCATATATTTCAGATCATCAGCAGGTTAAACTTCAGGCAAATGATGCTTTTGAGTTAAGTCTTTGCCCATCCATAAGTTACTCTCTTACCTGTCAGCCTCATCAAAAAATCAAAGTAATCAGTAAGTTTATATTTTACTTTTATATAGAACATATTATTAACTTCTGCCAACCAACGTTAGTGGTCTCTTCTTTATGATACAAATCACCCTTATCATAATATAGTGTACCAGTGACACTTATCCAGGGACCAGTGAAACCTATCTCTAAAGGTCCTGCAGTCTACCAAGGGGTACATTTTGTATTGTCAGATACCATATACTGAAATGCCAAAAGGAACACAATGCTATATATTCTGATCACAGTTGTTTTTATTTTTCTGAAGGAAAGTGCATCTTCTAATTGACCTAAGAAGGTCTTCAGAACACAAACAGAAACAATAACCATAGCAGGCAACCTTTAGTCTCCAAAATGTGGATCACTAGCTGTAATATGTGGAACCAGTGGGCAAAATATGTAACACTTTTAACATCTTCCTACAGACTTCAACTAGGAAGTTTGCAGGGATTGTTAAAATGAGCTAATTTATAATTTATTGTAAATGAACTAATATGATTCAGTATTATTTAACATGCATATTAATTAAAACAAGAGTTACAAATTAAAGTGTGTCATAGTAAGATATTTTCTTATGTGGCACTGCAAAGAACGTGCACTTCCTAATAATCAAAATTAGTAATATCCTTTATAATGACATAAGATGCCAGAGCACTTTTATGGGCTAGGCTTGTAAAGGTTCCAGGGCCATTAGCCTAGTACATAACTATGAACCTATGAACAGGTACAGTAAGAGGTATGCTAATATCCAGTCTGTATACCCTGCATACCTCGCAACTGTCCATATTTTCGCCGAATGGCCAGATTTTTGCCTCATATGTTCATCGCTTCCTCACAACATTTTTTGGTTTTCTGGCAATTTGATTAGAAATAAAGTCACTAAATAATGACATATATTTAACTTTCAGACTTCATATCTTTTAGAAAATGCATGCTAACAAATACTTTATTCTAGCAGCATTGCAATGTAATAAGGGCAATATGCCTCTCAACTGCCCAGATTTTTACTGAATGTTCAGATGTTTGCCTAGTATTTATTTATGTATTTGCATTTGTTTACTGGGATGGTCCAGCTTGGCCAGAAGTGCCCATCTTCAGTGGAGTCCCAGGGAGAAAGGCTCCACATATAAGGCATTTTACACTGTACATTAATAAAGACATTTAGTACATATGTTAGTAAATATATTTTTGTTCTGTTCATCACCTTTGTGATTTTTTTTATCAAACCAGTGAGGACTGAAGTCACTAAATAACACTAACTCTTGTTTGGTATATACTTTTCCGAGGTACAGGCAAACGTGGGAGTACTATGGCTCACCAAGTTCGCAGACGACTGCAAACTGGGCGCCATAATCAACTCTCGAGCTGACACCAACACCCTTCAAAAAGGTCTCAGAGAGACAGATAACTGGTGCCAGCCATGCCTCTGTTTCCGGATTTCTAGGATGTCCCCAAAGGAAACATTATCAGGCGATGACCTAAGGGAACCTTCTCATTCATCAAAATCAGTATCTTCAGTGAAAGACTCTTCCAAGGAGTCTAAGTGCTTCCTCTTGCACTTTGTCTTCACAGGAACTTCATTGGGGAGGGTGATCCAGGGAAGTATCTGAAGAGGAAATGACCAAATTGGATGCAAACCTGGGACTTTTGTGCCCTCTGTTGCGGGGACAAGTTGGATGACAGCTCAGTTTGAGGGGATGTAGACAACTGTCCCGACAAGGATGGCAAGGACTGTGAGTCCTCAATGGACAAGGCCTTCTCCATGACTTTGAATGTTGACCCCCCCATAGAGGGATGGGAGCCTGGAACCGAAATACACTCCTTCGGAACCGGAGTCACACCCTGCACCGAGGAGGTAGCCCCTGAAGCAGAAGCCTGAGTCAACGCTGCAAGGACTGAAGCAACAAGGAACATGGATGGCTCTGAAACTAAGCAAACCGATCCATACACCAAGGACCCAACCAGAGAGCCCCAACCCCAGGAGCCCTCCGGGGCTGAAAACTCAGAGGAGCTCAAGGCAGTTCTCAGAACTGGAGAAGAAGATGCTTCCGGAACCAAGAAACTCGGTGATGAGATTGTCGGAACTGGGGGCTACAACTACTCAATAGGAGTGGTAGGAGGAGGAATTGAATGTATAACTGGCTGGTTCTGATGCCAGTGTGGCTAGGAACCAAGGACAATCCCCTTACCATCAGTAGCTGATCCACTGGTCTAAAAATGTCGGCTTCTGAGAGACACAGTAGATCGGATAGAGGCAGTCGAAGGAGACTTAGGAGGTCTCACTTCAAGAAATGAACTTGGTGGCCTGTCTTTAAAAGAATCAAAGGTTGGTGAGTATGTTGTCAGGCAGCTGAGACAGTTTTGGCACTGGGGATACTCAGTGTACCGAAGCAGTCACTGTTGGCTCTGATGCAGTTGTAGATGTGGAGCCAGATAGACCTTCCAGTGCCGAAGAGCTGTTCAGTACTGAGGTCAGCTTAGAGACTTTCTTGAACAGTTCCAATGAACTAGGAAGCCAAGTAGGTCTTTTCTTAGTAGAGGAAGAAGAAGAGTATGAAGATGTGCTAGACCCAGAAATGGCCTCTTCAAAATCAGATTTGAGGAGTCTGTTCAAGATAAATGTATTCTTCCTCTCAGTAAAGGTACGGGTGGAGAACATGTGACAAATTGAACAATCTACCTGAAGATGAAGTTTCCCCAGGCAGTATTCACATAAGGTATACCCATCAGAGTTGGGCATCTCAGCATGGCACTTCTGTCACATTTTGAAACCAGCGGTGCCTTTTGAAGTTTTAACAGGGGAGAGTTGTTTTTCAGCAAAAACAAAAAAAAAAGGGGCTGAAATACACAGGCACACAGATAAAGAAGAGATGTAGAGATAAATAATATTTTTTTTGTTAAACAATTAAGATGGAATAACAGTATCTAAAGAGATAATGAAGGTAATAAATCTACCAACAATGGTACTAAAAAAGACTACCAAAGGTAGCAAGACGTAGAGAAAGGGAAACAGAGGCAAACTAAGCTACAAGAGGAGCTGGTAGATAGAGAGAGGGTTTAAGAATAAAATTAAGTAAAATATTTAGATATAAGAGTATTAAAATAAGTAAACTTAGTCAAAATCAGCCTAGGCTCGAGAGAAGGACAAACACGTCTGATCTATGAAGCGGCAAGTGAGATCTGAGGTAATTTTCAAGAGGAGCACTATGGGTAGAACCATGCTTGAGAGTTTGGAAGGAGTGAGCTAGAATAAATGGCCGAGTCGGTTCCGTGGCCACTGTAAAGGATTCAGTGAAGACTGATAACATCAGATTTTATGTTAAAACAAATCCTATTACTCTAGCAAGTTTATAGGTTTATAAGAGCAATATTGAATATATGGCCCTATTTGTGGGTCTATGCCCCCCTCATTTTGTTGTGCTTTGTCCAGATTTCTTTCACTAAGAGGTATATAAATATAAGCTAAAATAATTGATATTCTGCAAATTTGTGTACAGTTGAGAAGAATGACAGAGATAACTTTGTGAGGACAGTCACTCGGAATAGACTAGAAATTGTGCCTGGCATTCAGTGAGCAAAGTAATCCCACATTCATGAATCTGAGATAGCAGGGAAGTGGTTAGTGTCTTGAAAACTTAAGAATGCTTTGCAATTGTGGTAAAGAGCAAATAAATGAAGACAAAAACTGTACTATAATATTTCCTTTTATACATCTTGAAATAGTTATGGTACACTCCTGATTATTGACACTGTATAACATTGTATTGCTACTTAATGCCTTGTAAGAATCCTGTAACATTGCTGTTTAATGTTAATTTATAATGAAAATTGTATAATATGTTGGAGCTTTTCTCCCCTAACTTTCAGAATAATAGTAAATACAACCCTAAAATATTTTGGACATCAGTTAAAGGAATCTTGCATCCTGAACAAAATTTTAACCCAAAGCCCTCTCCCAATAACTCACCACTCGAAACTATAGTACAGTTCAACTCTTAGTTTATAGATGTATAGCATCTCTAACCAAGGATTCCTCAACATGTAATCCCATCCCTGCTCAACAGCCACATGTCACCACATCCACTTTCATTTTCAAACCTTTGCCCACATCCTATATAATAATACTGGTAACAAACTTAAGCCATGTTTTATTCAGCAGATGACCTCCCAAGCGAGTACCTAAAAATAGCAGCCAATGGTACTGCGTATCCTGTTTCAATCCTTATAAATAGATCAGTGAAACAGTCCCACAATTCCCTTTCTCTGGAAAAAATAACACATTATCTCTGTCCACAGAGGAGGAAATTCAGCAAACATTAAAATTAGACCTATAACAATATTAATTGCCCTTGCCAAAATACTTGAAAAATGTATTCAAAAACAATTAGTAGACTATCTCCTGCAGGAATAACATCTATCCCTTACACAACATGGCTTCCATCCTTCCCATAGTAATAACACTGCCATTCTGACATATATAAATACTGTCAGTAACGTTAGAGATAATGACAAAAGTAGTCTCTTCCTTATTTCTTCATAGGTTCATAAGAGGTTACTAGGCTAGCGACCCTAGAGCCTTTGTAAGCCTAAGTGTCCCCAAGAGCTTTTATAAGCATAGCCATGTTAATCCTAAGTGTCCCCATTTGTTCTTTTTTGGGTAGTTTACAGAACCAATTTGTAAACCAAGCAGGTATGTGCTCAACAACGGTTACCCCTGTCCATGAGGGACATGGCTGACACCCCAGGGGTGAATTTGTGGTCTCCCATCCAGTTATAGGGTCAGTGAGGAGCTCTTTTTTATGTAAACATGGAGTCTATTCCAGAGAAACATCAGTCTCTGGGAGATGTATCTATCTCTCTCTCTATAGCATGTTCTTTTACTGTCACTAGCTAGTTTGAGATCCCTAGAGCCAGTGACCCTTGTGCCATTTTACTTGTGGATGTGCAGCATTTCCATTAGGGAAGGGTTGGAGATTGCCTTATAGGCCAGGCACAAGTCAACTCTCAGCAGCTTATAAGATACAAAGTAAAGTGACAGGGCTTTCAGCTTGTCCACACAGGTCATGGTTTGGGGTCCCTGTATTTTCGTAGTGAGAAACTTCTCTTGTCTCTAGAGCTGCTGCAGGTGTCTGGTGAGGTACATGCAAAAGGGTGCATTATATTCTATTAGTGGTCTGATGAGGGTCGAGTGTAGTGGAGTTTGTCCAGATTTCTTGCTCTAAGAGGTTGAGAGTTATGCCTGGCTGTGTCCTTGCTTAAGAGGTGCACTACGTACAAAGCTTGCCTTACCACTATGGAGACTTGGTTGTCAACGTTTAGATTGGTATCAACCTGTGTTCTCAAGTCTTGCACCACTCGATTGGAACTGGAGGGGGGGGTGGGGGTGCTATCAATATTGTGATATGTATGGAATTTCATTTTGTCAAAGGGAATAATAATTCATTTTTTTGCATTTAGTTTTAGACCATGGCTTTGGCACCAATCATTTGTTTCTGTTAGCCCTTCTTGTAATAAGTTGACATCATTGGGGAACTCGGTGATTGTTCCCAGTTTGCAGTCACCAGTGAACATGGTGAGCCAAAGGCCATCTACTATGACCTGGACGTCTGAGAAATAGATGTCAAACAGTAAGTGGCCCAGCACAGACCCTTGCAGTACCCCACTGGTTATGAGTCTACTGGTGGAGGTGGAGTCACCAATTTTGACAGAGTGTTTTCTGTCGGTGAGCCAATTGGCTACCCATCTAGAAACATAATGGTTAGTCCCTATCTGGGAGAGTTTTTTTCAATCATGCCAGAGTGGGGGATTGTGTCAAAAGCCTTGGCAAGGTTGAGACAGGCTGTGTGCACTGTCTTACCTTCATCCAATGCTTTGGTGACATTTTCAAACAAGTCTACCAGGTTTAATCAGCATTATCTACCCTTAACAAAGCAAAACTGGGTTGGATCCCTTGTTTGGGAGGTTGCCTATGTTCTTGTTGATAAGATGCAGGATGATTCTTTCCATGACCTTGCAGATAAGGCTGGTTAGACTTATGGGTCTGTACTTCCCATGGTCAGTTAATGGCCCCCCTTTATGCAGGGGGATTACTGTTGCTGTTCTCCACTCTGCAAGAACATAGCCAGTTCTCAAGGTATGAATAGAGTGAATGCCAAGATGCTAGGTCTTGTTTTAGATTGTTTAGTAAACAGCCATGGTCTCACTGAGGCAGTGTTTTTAGCCTTGGCAACCGGAGAGATCACCTGTTCTCTAGATATACTAGGTAGAGAACTGGGGTCAGGTATGATCAGTGCTTTTTTTGTAAACAAACAGGTGGTGGTATGCATATGTTCATCCCCCACCCCACACACAACCATTCCAGTGTCCCATTATTTGGCTATTTTTCCCCAGTTGCCATAAACACTGTTCAAAACTCTCAGTGTGCAGCTTGCTTTCTGCTTTACATCTACAGTGATTACAGATATTTGGATTTCATTTAAAACTTTTGAAGAAATACAGTCTCACAATGAAAACAGACTTAGCATTAAAACTTCTGTGACTTTGAAACTCACATTCATGAAAGCAGCATTGAAACCCACATTCACAGAAAATGCATCTGGCCAATGGCAGATTAACGTTACCTTTGCACTGTTTTCAAATCACAGATCCCTTGCACATTTTTAAGACCATGTAAAATTTATTTGATTCACATTCCTGATTGTATAAAATTATAATATATAATTTCGTTATATCCCTTGTATAATACACCACCACTTGTTAGAGCGTGTTTAAAATTTATAGCCAGTAAGCCAAGAAACAAAACATATGAACCAAATATGACAAAACTGCCCATTTCTGAACATTTCAATCATAAAAGCCCACTCAAACTTCTGTCATTAAAATCCATCAAATATCAGTCAATATGTACAGTCTCTGCAGAAGTAAAATCATCTGAATCATTCAAGATTAAAGAGCTCTGATTATAACTAATGAAAAGGTTGCTGCTAGCAAAAAAATTATATTTAAGTATTTAATGTACAAATTCACTGCCTGCTGCCCTTGAAGAATAAATTGCCTATGTTACATTAAAATGATAAGCTGGTAATATTGCAATATGGAATAGAGGGCAAACTACAACAGGTTCATGGTTACTAGGCATCTTATCCAAAGGAGGACATACTCAGCACTGCAGCACCCCACCTTCTTAAAATCCAACACAGTATCAGCAAAGTATCTACATGATGTGGGACTAGAACCAACAGCCTTCTGCATCAAAACAAAAGTATGCTATCTATTGTGCTACTAACATTACTTTAAAACTCTAAAGACACAGTGATACCATTTGCTAAGCAAAACATTTGCATATTTTGGGTAAAGGATTCTGGCTCGTTTCTTCTAGCGAAGGTACAGGTCTAGAGCCTAAACAAATTACTAACCACCTGATAACCCTATACCCCTACCTCCCTCTTACACCATCCGCCGTACATGCCAACCTTTTAGAGCAAGAAATCTAGACAAAGACAAGACACACAATGCAGGGGACAAAAGTTATGTCGGTACTGCAGGTGCCCATAGTGCCATCCAACAGCTTATGCCCCTGACTGTGGCCTCCTTCCACAAGGTCTGATTACCCATTTATACCTGCTAACTTCTTACTGTACCAATCCTGAATGTCAACGACCCCTAGATCTGGGAAACTTCCCGGTGAACAAACCACACAGTTTAAAATAGGTTCACCCGCAGGCATTTTCTGAATAATATGAAGTCCGAGACTCAAGTGCCCTGTAAAAATGAAAGGACTTCAGTCCTCAATGATTTGTACGAAAACCATATTTTACAAGAAGCAGACCAAATTTGGGATCACTGGTTCTGAAATATAATACGAAGGAACAGACAAGATAACAATCGCTGCCTTTAACCAACAGAAGAACCAACACAAAACTGATAAAAACCCATGAAGGCACGGAGCTCAACCAGAACAGAATTTATTGTGCACAATAAATTCTGTTCTGGTTGAGCTCTGTCTTAATGATTTTATCAATCGCTGCCTTTAGCCTGAAGCAGGGGGACCATAGGACCATGGAATGTAGTGGAGAATTACTTATGCAATTTCTAATTATTCACTGCATCATACTTCACAATTTTCTTAACCATATATCCACCACAAGTAAATATTCAGCACATTTTTATGGTGCAGTGCTGGCCACAGACTGACAGTGAGTTACCTTGATGAGTGACTGTGTGGAGTAAAATGGAGAGCAAGACACTGGAGTTGGAGTAACCTGGAGTCTCAATTTGGAAGATGCATGTAAGACAGTATTTCTAATAACTGTAATTTATTTATTACAGAGATCGGATCTGTCTTATCTTTTTTAATATGTCAGCCTGTGAGCCACCTTTGGCTGTTTTATAGTACATTCCTGCCCTGCTCTGTTCATTACTTTCTGCTAAGCCATATCTCCTTCTGTTTCTAGTGCTACTTTAGATAACTGGGTGCCCTTTGTATCGCACACTCTACCATGAAGCTGAAATATTCCTCTGCAAACCTGCTGTCATTCTTTCACTCACTGGCTGAGCTGACCGGATTGCATGATAAGTCTGCAGTGTTGCCCATACCTGCCTTGCAGACTATGTTGTACTTCGATTTAATAGAAGGCCAACTTTCTGTGTGTAGTAGTGACTGGGATCTGGGATTGTTGAAAAGGGATCTCTTAGGGTTTGTGATCTGTCAGTATAACAAAATAATTCCCAAACAGATAAATATTCAAGTGTTTACATGCCAGTGCGATAGATAATGGATGATTCTTTCTGTTTCGGAATACCTCAACTTCTATAATGTGTCTGCCGGTATAAGCATTCACTCATCCCCACTCATGCAGATCAGTACTACAAAACGAAGAGCCTCCGCTCAGACTAAACAAACGCAATGCAATAGCTTTTCTCCGGCATCCGAATACGCTCACTTGCGTTTGAGCTCAACTAGTGCAGAAATCAGGTGAAGTTAGGGTTACCACCTTTCCCACTTTGCGAGGGAGAGTCCCTCCAGGTGCAGAAATAATGGCAAATGTCTAGAGACTTTTGGACAAAAACAGTTGCATAAAATAGTTATTTTTGCATCTGCACCGCCTAAACGTTATAGGAAACAGAAAAGCAGCTACTGAATTAATACGATTCATTTCTACCTCAACTTTCCCACTTTGCGACGGACAAAAACAGTTGTATCTGTCAGTATAACAAAATAATTCCCAAACAGATAAATATTCAAGTGTTTACATGCCAGTGCGATAGATAATGGGTGATTCTTTCTGTTTCGGAATACCTCAACTTCTATAATGTGTCTGCCGGTATAAGCATTCACTCATCCCCACTCATGCAGATCAGTACTACAAAACGAAGAGCCTCCGCTCAGACTAAACAAACGCAATGCAATAGCTTTTCTCCGGCATCCGAATACGCTCACTTGCGTTTGAGCTCAACTAGTGCAGAAATCAGGTGAAGTTAGGGTTACCACCTTTCCCACTTTGCGAGGGAGAGTCCCTCCAGGTGCAGAAATAATGGCAAATGTCTAGAGACTTTCGGACAAAAACAGTTGCATAAAATAGTTATTTTTGCATCTGCACCGCCTAAACGTTATAGGAAACAGAAAAGCAGCTACTGAATTAATACGATTCATTTCTACCTCAACTTTCCCACTTTGCGACGGACAAAAACAGTTGTATCTGTCAGTATAACAAAATAATTCCCAAACAGATAAATATTCAAGTGTTTACATGCCAGTGCGATAGATAATGGATGATTCTTTCTGTTTCGGAATACCTCAACTTCTATAATGTGTCTGCCGGTATAAGCATTCACTCATCCCCACTCATGCAGATCAGTACTACAAAACAAAGAGCCTCCGCTCAGACTAAACAAACGCAATGCAATAGCTTTTCTCCGGCATCCGAATACGCTCACTTGCGTTTGAGCTCAACTAGTGCAGAAATCAGGTGAAGTTAGGGTTACCACCTTTCCCACTTTGCGAGGGAGAGTCCCTCCAGGTGCAGAAATAATGGCAAATGTCTAGAGAATTTCCGACAAAAACAGTTGCATAAAATAGTTATTTTTGCATCTGCACCGCCTAAACGTTATAGGAAACAGAAAAGCAGCTACTGAATTAATACGATTCATTTCTACCTCAACTTTCCCACTTTGCGACGGACAAAAACAGTTGCATAAAATAGTTTTTTTTGTATCTGCACCACCTAAACGTTATAAGAAACAGAAAAGCAGCTAATGAATGAATATGATTCATTTCTATTTACCATGGCTATCAGTTAAAACATCCCTAACATTAAATGTGAGACAGACACTTTCAAATGTGGAACTTTGAGGAACATGAACTAGCACATACATGTTATTTATTTACCTTAAATTTGAGGACGCAAAGGATTATGCAGCAATAAGTGATCCGTCCAAACGCGATGTGGGAACGAAAGCTAAAGCGGAGTTGTGAGTAGACTCCAAAACAACATTGCAGCCGAAGATATACCGGATGTCTGCGAGCAAACTGATACTGTGGGTGGGAATTGAATGACGTGAAAAAGTGGGCGTTCCTTTGCTGTGTTTTCGAGCGGACCCGAATTTTAAACGCTGGGATTGTCCCTTTAAAGAGTGATGGCTGTAATGCATGGGTATCTGATGAAGTCCTGTTGCATAGGATGAAAATGTGGTGATAACTGTTAAGCATTGATAAAGTGCGGTTTGTTGTGTGATTTACGAAGCCTTGGATTTATTTCACATCTTATTTATTTATTTATTTATTTATTTATTTCAGTTTGATTACCGGGGAAGTCCACTGGGCCAAGAAGAACCCATTTTCAGTGGAGGCCCGGGGAGAAAAGCTCCAAAGGCAGTACAATCAATACAATGTTTAAGAAGAATACAAAAGATAATCCACACAGCAAGAAAACATAGTAAGGCACTACAAATTCAAATTTACAATAGAATGTGCACACAGTAAGAACATTGTAAAATGCATATTTACAATAGAATGTTGACAGTAAGAACATTGAAAATGCAAATTTACAATAGAATGTACATACTGAAACCATAGGACACAGTAAAAGTTAAAAATTAGAAGATTTTTTTTTTTTGCTAACTTTTCAATATTGTCATCCATACAGTGAAGTTAGAGCCTGCTAAAATCATAGCTAGAGTTCGAGTGCACAAAGGTGCAGGAGTATTGGGGCTTAGTCTAGGGGAACCTTGGGATTAAGTAGGGTGAAAGCAAGAACATTTCCATTTTGAAGATAGGTGTAAGAAAAGTTGGGTTTTGAAGTAATCTGAGTTAGGTATGGTTCTAAGAGAAGGAGGGAGAGAGTTCCATTTCCTACCTAGAGAGAAGGATAGTAGTTGTTGGCCAGCGGGATGTTTAGGTCTGGGGATGGAGATTAAATTTTGGTGTTCAGATCTTAGAGATCGGTTGGGAATGTAAGGGGGGAGGATGTTGGATAAAGCAGGGCATTTTTCTGGGTAGAATATTAATTTATGAGTGGTTATTAGTTGGAGATAGTCAAGGTGGTTTGGGAGTTCTAGCCAGTTTAAAGATTGAAGGGAGAGGCAGTGGTGGGTTGAGTTTTTGGATTTGGTGGCAAATTTAGAGATTTTATTATAGCAAGCTTCAAGTTTAGAGGAGAGGGAGGCAGACAGATTAGTTAGGAGAGGGGCTCCATAAAGTAGAGAGGGTAGGAGGAAGCAGGTAGCTAAGGTTTGCCTGGAGGATTTGGACAGAAATAGATTATTCCTGTAGAGCATGTCTAGTTTTTGGTGGGTTTTTTTTATGTTTTGTTGAATGTGGAGGTCAAATTTAAGACGTTCGTCTATGGTTATGCCAAGGAGTTTGGCGTAGGGGACCACTTCAATAGGAGTGTTAGATTGGCTGAGGATGTTGAAAGAGTTTTTGTCCAAGGAAGAAGTCTTGGAAGGGAGGAAAATTAGTATTTTGGATTTATTGGAGTTGAGGGAGAGATGGTTTTGGTGCATCCAGTTTTCTGTAGTGGAAAAAGCTGTTTGAGTTTTAGAGAGAAGTTCAGCAAAGTTGGGGGCGGCACAGACTAAGGTAGAATCATCAGTGTATTGGATGACTGTAGTGTCAGGGAGAGCAGTGTGAAGGTTGTTTATGAAGATGTTGAACAGTATGGGACCGAGAATGGATCCTTGAGGAACGCCAGTAGGAGTAGGTAAGAAGGAGGAGGTAGAGTTCTTCCATCTGACAGCCTGGGATCTGTCAGAGAGGTAGCTGGAGAACCAGGCAAGAGTATTAGTGGAAAGATTAAGGTTGTAGAGGTGGTAGAGTAGGTGTGAATGGGAGATGGTATCAAAGGCTTTAAAAAGGTCTAGCAGAACAGTGGATACTAGAAGTCCGGAATCTCTGGCTTGATTAACTGTTTCTAAGAAGGAAAGTAGGGCAGGTATGGTGCTGTGGCCTGGACGGAAACTGTGTTGGGTGGGTGTAAGTAGCTGATTCTCTGTTAAGTAGGGTAAGAGTTGGCAGTGGACACATTTCTCAAGAATTTTGGATGTAGAAGAGAATAGGGCTATAGGGCGGAAGTTAGAAATGGAGTTGTTTTTACCTCCTTTATGAAGTGGTAGAATGTAGGCAGAACACCAGAGTTTGGGAACGTAAGACTCTTGTAAGGATCTGTTAATCAGGATGCTAATTGGAAGAGCTATTCCTTCGGCTGCGTGTTTGAGGAAGGAGGGGGGAATGTTGTCGGGGGCATGGGAACAAGGTTTTAGTTTGGTTAAGAGCTTTTTTATGAAAGTTGTGGAAACTGGTTTGAGTTGAAACATAGGGTGACAGTCATTATGAGAGTTTAGGAAGTTGGAAAGGTTGTTGTCAGGGAATGTTTTGGTTAGTTTGGCTATAGAGTCAGTAAAGAAAGTGTTGAAGAGTGAGCTTAGTTCATTGTCAGTTAAACTAGGGTCAGGGCAGGGGTTATTTTGTGACCCAGGATGGAGAAGAGAGTTAACAGATTTCCAGAATTGTTTGGGGTCGTTAAGATTAGTAGACTGAAGTTTGTTGTAGTAGTTGTTTTTGTCTCTGATGATTAGTTTTTTTACTTGGTTGCAGAGTTGGGTATATTGGAGCATGGCAAAAGGCTGTTTGCTTTTCTGATAAAGCTTCCAAGATTTGTCTCTGAGTTGCATGGTTTGTTTAGTCTCTTTGGTCAGCCAAGGAGCAGAATTGGCTTTGATTCATTTATTTCTAAGGGGGGCTAGAGAGTTAAGAGTGTTTAGGAAGATGGAGTTAAAATGTTCTATGGCATTGTTGAGGGACAGAGTTTGAAGGATTTGCCAGTTAATTGCTTTGAATATGTTGGAAAAGATTGTGGCTTTGAAGTTGCTAAGGTTACAAGTTTGGATATAATGATGTAGGAATTGAGAGGGGTTAGCTGAGCGATGAATGAAGGCAGGTAGATGGTCACTAAAGGAGTCAGGGATAGTTCCTGATAGAAAGATTTTGTTTGGATGGGAGACTAAAATCCAGTCTATGATGGAGCCAGGGGGGTGGTTTTTGTTAGGCCTGGTTGTAGAATGGATTAATTGAGAGAGGTTGAAAAGGTTGATAGCTAGAGTGGGGGAAGGTTTGTTGATTTTGTTCCAATCAATGTTGACGTTGTCTAGAATAAATGTTTCATATTTTATTTTAGATGAGGCCCAGTGGAGAATATTCTCTAGGATAGAGATGTTGTCGCCAAGGGAGATGTATAAAGAAATTAAGCAGATATTTTTATGTTTATTGAGTTGGAGCAGACAAGCAGTTATTTCAGTATTTTTGAATAGAGGGGTTTGGATTTGCAGGGGGGTTATGGAGAGAAGGTTAGAGTAGATAATGGCAGAGCCTCCACCTTTTTTGTTTAATCGGTTACTCCTGAGGATGTTGAAACCTGGAGGAAGGATTTCAGAGTCAGAGATATGGAGTTTTAGCCAGGTCTCGGAGATGGCTAAGATGTCAGGTTGGTTGTGGTTAATCCAGGCATGAACATGGTGAAGTTTGTTGTTAAGGCTTTGGGCATTGGTAGTGAAGACCTTAAGGGTGCTAGGAGAGGTCTTAGGAGTAGAAGGAGTGGGAAGGAGAGGTGTATTTGAAGTGGGGGAGGAGGGGGAAGGAGGGAAGAAATTGTTTGTACTGAGGTAGGGGCCAGGGTTAGGGTGAATGTCTCCAGATAAGACTAGGAAATTATATGAGAAAACTTTAAGTCTTCTAAGTTTGGAGAGTATGAAGTTGTTTGGGGTTGGTGGAAATGTAAGAGAGGCTATTTGTAGAGGAGGAGAGTATTTTGGGATGGAAGAGGTGTAGTAGGTTTATTGGGATAAGGCAGGCAGAAATGGAGTGGAAGTGAGTGAGTGAAGGAGGGTGTGGGTGGGAGAAAGTGAGGGTGTGAGTAGTAGCCAGGTAAGGGTGAGTTGTTGAGCAGTTAGAAGTAGTGTGATAGAGAGGAAAAAGAAAAATGAGAAGAGAGAAGGGAAGTCTGAGGGAAATGACAGTTTGGGAGTACATGTTAGAATGGGTGGGGTAAGGGATGAAGAAAAGATGTAGTTGGAATAGTGTGAGTTAGGAGAGAATGAGAAAGGAGTGGAAGGAAGATATCAAGTAGGAGAGGAGAGTGTAGGGTTAAGTGTAGTGAGAAGTGGGAGTGGTGAGAGAGGTTGGAGAAATGAAAGGAGGGTTTAGATTGGTTAATTGAAGTAGGAATTGGTGGAGGAGGGAAAGATTCTAATTGGTGGAAAACAATGTAGGGTGGAGTTGGTGATGTATAAATGTGGATGTGCTGGGGTGGATGGGATTTGGGGGCAGGGTAGGGGAGCGGAGTGAGCCCGAAGGGCGAACGGAGCCGGAAGAGCCAGTGGAGGTGAAAAATGCAGAAGACAATCAGTAAAGAGAGAGTATTTAGAAGGTAAGTTGAACAAGTTTATCAGAGTTGAGAAGGTAAGGAATGTAAGAGTAGGAGAGGAGAGAGGGTACTGAGATGAGCAGAGAATTTGGGTTAGAGGGTAGAATGCTAAGGAGAAGGACAGAGGGAGAAGGAAGAGACTTTAGACAGGCAGTAGAGGAGGGCTGAGTAAAGGAAAGGAAGGCTGAGAGTTCTGGGCAGTAGACAGGAGGAGAGCAGAGGAATGGAGGCAGAGGTCTGTAGAAGGGGAGATACGGAAGGAGAGGAAAACAAATAGTGGGTACAGTAGGAGGTAGAGGAGTGCCACCTAGTGGACAGACCAACTGGAGTAGTAGAGATCCAAGGGAAGAATCAGGAAGGGAGCTAAAGAGGCTCAGGTGGTCAGTAAGAAGTGCAGGGAGGACTGAAACAGCAGAGAAGGGGGTAGAGAGAATGGGGAGAACTAGGAGAGCAATCAGTAAAGCAGAGGGGGTAGTGGCTGCTGGCTAGTCTGGCAGGGAAGCGTACTGTGACCTAGTAGTACCAACTAATCAATAGTGCAGAGTTACAACAGTACACATACTTTCTTGGAATCTTTTGGGGGGAGGACTCAGGGAACAGAAGGCCTTAAATTTTCAGGTCAAAAGTTCATTGGAGCAGGCTCTCAGTTAGACAGTACAGGAGGTTATATTCAGTAGATTAGGGCAGGGTGGGCAGGGGCCCAAGCTGTAAAAAAAAGCAGGGACAGAAGAGAGGTTTAAGCAGTAGTAAAGCACAAGGAATGTTAAGAGACAGTGTCAGGCATTCGGAAGGTTATTGTATTCAAATTAAATGCAAAGTGCAATAAGCTAAGTTAACCAAAAGACAAAAGGTAAGCACAGTCAGGCAGTCATGAAGTTATTTTACATCAAATAATGTAGCTATAGTTTAGCGACTATCTATACAGCTTGTTTTTAGTATCTACATTGATTAGAGATACTGTGAGGCAGTCATGAAATTATTTTACACCAAATAATGCAGATACAGTTTAGCGACTATCTACACAGCTTGTATTCGGTGTCTACATTGATTAGAGATACTGTGAGGTAGTCATGAAGTTATTTTAAACAAAGTAATGCAGATACAGTTTAGCGACTATCAGCACAGCTTGTATTCAGTGTCTTCATTGATTAGAGAATACTGTGAAGCAGTCAAGAAGTTATATTACACACCTTAATGCAAATACAGTTTAGCGACTATCTACACAGCTTGTATTCAGTGTCTACATTGATTAGAGATACTGTGAGGCAGTCATGAAGTTATTTTACACAAATTAATGCAGATACTGTTTAGCGACTATTTACACAGCTTGTGCTCAGAGTCAACATCAAGTAGATGATCCTCCTGATATTCTGGTGCTTCCTGGTTCCCTATTGAATTTGGTTCTCTAGTATTAATTTTATGCGCTGAATTTTCCTTCTATTTTTGTAATCGTAGGCAGAGCTATATTGATGAGGTGAAAATAGCATGCAGAAAATGTGGGAAGGGGGCTAGGAAGGCAGGAAGCTAGTTAGGATCTGGAAGGGGTGGGGGTTGTGTAAAGGTAGATGGGTAGGTAGAGGCAGAATTTAAAAAACCACAAGTAGCCAGGTAAAATCGCTTTTCAACAGCGGATCATGACAGAGCAGAACAAGGAGAGAAGAAGCAATGGTACACAGGAATGAACAGCAGTGAGGACTTATGTAAGCAACAAAGAAATAATGGTGAACAAGAATCAGTGAATTCCTGAAGAGAGTTCAGCAGCATCTGGAAATAATAGAGAATTACTAAGACTTCAAATATGAGTCTTACTACAAGGTAAATTATGTCTGGTTAATTTCTTATGCTGTTGTAACCTAAATTATGTTTTTTAAATTACCTGCATTAATAAAAAAACAGATGTTGCTACGTATTTGATGCTTTAGTGCAAAGTAAAGTATGTTTTGTTGATTATATGAGAGAGAGACAGAGAGAGATGGCGAGAGAGAGAGAGGAAGAGAGTGAGAGAGAGACAAAGACAGAGAGAGAGAGATTGAGTGAGAGGAAGACAGAGGGAGAGAGAGACAAAGAGAGAGAGAGGGAGAGAAAAAGACAGGCAGAGAGGGAGAGAAAGACACAGAGGGGTAGACAGACAGAGAAAAAGAGAGAGGGAGAGGGAGAGAAAGACAGACAGGGAGAAACAGAGAGAGAGAGAGAGAAGGAGCAGATAGAGACAGAGAGGCAGAGAGATAGAGAGAGACAGAGACAGAGAAAGAGTCAGATGCATACTTCTCAACTGTACAGATTTTCACAGAATGTCCAGATTTTTGCCTCATATTTTGGTCCATTCTGGTTTTCTGTCAAATCATTTCCAAATCATTGAAGACTGAAGTCAGAAAATGGCAGAAATGTGAATTTCAGACTTCATATTTTTCAGAAAATTCATGCTAATGCAAAACCTGCTGTTCTATTAACTTTTTAAGTTTGTAAGAGCAGTATCTAAAATTTGTCCCTATTTGTGGTCCTTTGTCCCCATTACTTGTGACTTTGTCCAGATTTATCTAAGAGGTTGAGAGTGACTGAGAGAAAGAGAAAGAGAGAGAGAGAGAGGGACAGAGAGAGAGACACAAGGACAGAGACAGAATATTTGTGTGTCTGTGTGTGTCTGTAAATATTCTACTCAGCTGGTGTTTAGTGGAGGGTAAAACATGTTTAGTTTACTAGCTGGTTGGTGCTTAGTACAAGGTAAATTGTGTTTGGTTAATCTGTAATTAAAAAAAAGCTGGTTGCTACCATAAACCAGCCAGTTGTGGGTAATAAATGAATATGTGAGTATTATTGCATAGCAATGTTCAACTAAATGTTGTGTGGGTAACCTTTCTGGAATGTCATTATTCAGGACCATATGGCAGAAGTAGCTAAGACAGAGAATCCATAGCAACCCCCACTCCACACATGCCTTGTAATTTATGACCCTGTGATTGTGGGTTATTTATTTACTGGCATGCTAACTTTTCTAAAACTTAATATAGAAAACAGCAGCAGGATGCTGGCACCCCTGTGACTAGGTAGCAGAATATTGTATTTTAACGTTATTGGTGTTAGGAAAAAGAATGTGGAATGTAATGGTTCAGTCCACAGAACTTGTCAGAGAAGGCTAGAATTTTCAGATGAGGGCAAAAATTTTAACTTATCAGTTAGAGTCTTTTTATCTTTTGTTTATTCCTGCAAACCTTCTTGTATTAATAGAGAACAGATTTAGGGTATGATCATGTGTACGGAAGGTGGGAGTATTCCTAAAACACAACCAATTTAATTTTAGCCACTAAATTCAAGGTATGATCTTGGCTCGTGACTGCAGACGTTTTTGTAAGAGCAGTAAAACTGGTTTGTTAGCTTGTGTTTCTTATCCCTTCCTCCCAGAGTCATTAGGTTTTTTATGGGGGGGGGGGGGTTGAGTGGAGACAGATAGCATTATGCAAGTTCTAAAAAGGTTGCACGTAAGGCAACCCATGTACAGTTCCTGAGGGTAATGTTTTAGAGCTTTGCCTTGGTAATTTTGGGCATTGTAAATGCCTTCAGTTGTAAAACATTCCTAACAATCACTATTATCTCGTATTCTTGTAAGTTTAGTTTATAAATCTGCAAATACACTAATATACATTGTAAATGCCTTTGGTTGTTAAACTTTCCTAGCAATCACTGTTATCTCATATTCTTGTAAGTTTTGTTTATAAATCTGCAAACACACTAATATACATTGCAAATGCCTTCATTTGTAAAACATTCCTAACAATCACTATTATCTCATATTTTTTAAGTTTAGTTTATAAATCTGCAAATGTGGATGTGGATGTGGATTCTAGATGTGGTAGAATTAAAGATGTTAAGATTTGCACTGGGTGTGATGAGCGTGGACAGGATTAGGAATAAGTATATTAGAGGGTCAGCTCAGGTTGGAAGGTTTGGAGACAAAGCCAGAGAGGCAAGATTACGTTGGTTTGTACATGTGCTGAGGAGGGATGCAGAGTATATTGGGAAAAGATGCTAAGGATGAAGCTGCCAGACAACAGGAAAAGAGGAAGGCCTAAGATAAGGTTTATGGATGTGGTGAGAGAGGATATGCAGGTGGTTGGTGTGACAGAGTAAGATGCAGTGGACAGGAAGAAATAGAAACAGGTGATCTGCTGTGGCGACCCATAACGGGAGCAGCTGAAAGAAGAAGAAGAAGTTTATAAATCTGCAAACACACTAATATAGATTGTAAATGCCTTCGGATGTAAAACATTCTTAACAATCACTTTATCTCATATTTTTGTAAGTTTAGTTTATAAATCAACAAACACACTAATATACAAGTGTTTGCCTTTGGATATTCACATCAGTTTGTGAGAAGAATTCAACAACACATAACAATAAAGCTTAATCAGATAGATGCAACTTGTACTCCATATTTACTTAGAAATCTGGTATGTGTTTATATAGGTTTATAGGTTCATACTAGGCTATCTGCCCCAGGGCATTTATAAGCCTAGCCAGAATGTGTTTGGCTTTCGCCACCCATTTTAAATTTATTTTGCTATGCCCTTTTTCGAGGTTAGTATACTGTGCCTCTGTCTAACAGTGACACAGAAGTGATACCCGGGGTAAACCTACAATCTCCCATCCACTCATCAAGATTCCTCTTGAAGAGAGTCAATGAGGGACTCTGCCTAACCTGGACTGGGATTTTATTCCAGAGTGAAGGGAGCCCCTGGGTTATGAATCTGTCCCTCCAGCATGTCCTATTTATTTCAGTGCTGAGGTTCAAGTCTCTCGAGCGCGTAGCTCAATGGGATTTGGATTTTCTGAGGTGCAGCATGTCCATTAATTCCGGGTTGGACATGGCTTTATACGTCAGGCACAGATCGTCTCTGAACAGGCGGTATGCCACTGAGTAGAGTTGGAGTTTCTTTAACCGGGCAGCATATGGCATCTGTTTGAGCCCTTTGATCCTCTTGGTGAGGTACTTTTGTGGTCTTTCCAGTTGCTGCAGGTGTCTGGTAAGGTACATCCCAAAAGGGGCATTGTACTCAATTATGGGCCTGATGAGGGATGAGTAAAGAGGCACGATGACCTCCCCTGATCTAGATGTGAATCCCTTCATGATTAGGCGGGCTATATAAAATGTTTTTCTAACCACTTTGGCCATGTGGTTGTCAAATGAGAGATTGCTATCAACTTGGGTCCCCAGGTCCCTAATTACTTCTTCTGTACTTAATGGATTACCACCTATGTGGTAATTTGTGGCACTTTGTTTTTGCCAAAGGGGATGACTATACACTTTTTGGCATTTAGCTTGAGGCCATGGCTCTGGCACCAGTTGTCTGTTTCTATGAGGCCCTTTTGGAGGATGCTTGTGTCGGCTGGGGGGTCGGTTATGGCGCCCAGTTTGCAGTCATCTGTGAACTTGGTCAGCCACAGTCCTTCCGTGTTGGCCTGTACCTCCGAGAAATATATACCGAACAAGAGAGGTCCCAGGACTGAGCCTTGTGGGACACCACTTGTAACTGGTTTGGAGTCTGACATGGCTCCAGCAATTCTAACCATGTGGGTTCTGTCCTTGAGCCAGTTTGCAATCCATCTAGTGACATAGGGGTTTATATTTAAGCTGGTGAGCTTATCTATAATGCCCGAGTGGGGTATTATATCGAAGGCTTTTGCGAGGTCCAGGTAGGCTGTGTGGACCACCTTCCCCTTGTCAATGGCCTTGGTGACTGTTTCAAAGAAATAAACCAGGTTTAAGAGGCAGGATCTGCCCTTAACAAAGCCGAACTGGGTAGGATACAGTGTCTGTAGGTCCCCAATATCTTTATTTATGAGGTCCATGATGATCCTTTCCATAGCTTTGCAGACCAAGCTAGTCAGGCTTATGGGGCGATAGTTTCCAGGATCCGTTGAGGCACCACCTTTATGGAGAGGGACCACTGTTGCTGTACGCCACTCTTTGGGCACATATCCTGTAGTAAGGCTGAGATTGAACAGTAGTTTTATGTTTGGGTTTAGCTCTTCTTGGAGTTCATGTAGGATGCAGCCCGGGACACCGTATGGTCCCATTGATGCTGTGTTTTTTGCTTTGGAGAGGGCGGCTCTTACCTGAGCATCTGAGATGTCAGGGGGCAGCACTCTGCTGGGATAGATATTTGCCCTTTTGGTGGGGGGGGGGGTTTGCGCTGAACCTGTCAGCTAGGATGTTGGCAATGTCTATGGGTTCAGTGTATTTTTTGTCATTTTGGACTAATTCTGAGCATATCTGGGAATTACCACCCAGGTTCCTAACATAACTAAAGAAAGCCTTGTGATTATCCTTAGTGTCCTGTGCAATTTTTCTCTCGAAGCTGGCCTTAGACAATTTTATGAGTGCCCGTAGATTTTTGCTAATACTGATCAGTGATGCCTTCCCTTTTTGGGATGTTGCTCTATCATTTAGTAGCTTCCTCCTTCTATTGTATAGTTTGTTTATGGCTGGGGTCCACCAGACAGGACGTCTGCCTTTGGAGGATTGGGTCTTGGTTTTATTTGGGATCGCATGATCCATGCATTCCTGAAGGTGTTCATAGAATGCATTTATAAAGGATTCTGCGGTCTGGGCCATATTTTCCACAGGCCCGGGGGCTTTGAAGGATTCCACCTCGGTTTTTGAGGAGTGTGAAATTTGCTCTAGAGAAGTTTTTCACTGTAGTTTTCTGGGCAGGGGGTGGGGTCGGGATGTGAATATCCAGTGAGATTAGTTTATGGTCTGATCTTACCAGTGAGGGATACACTTCTGGTCTGGAGCATAGAGTCCCCATGTTGGTGATGATCAGGTCCAGTATATTTTCCCCTCTTGTGGGAGTGGTAACAAGTTGTTCCATAGCATTTGAGTTTATAAATTCTAGGAACCTTTGGGCTAGGGTGTTGGAGCTAGAGTAATGCTCCCAGTCTGTTTGGGTAGTTGAAGTCGCCCAATATAATGGTGTTTGGAGAGACCTTCATATTTTCCAGTGTTCTCAGGAAGGCTGAGTGGGGTTCCTGGGTTTGGGAGGGTGGTCTGTAGCAGGCTATAAACTGGAAGGCAGTTTTACCCACTGTTAGTTGCACATGGATAGTCTCTGATGCTTCGTGCTTTTCCACCACCCTGGAGGTGTGGGTATCTTTGATGAATATCGATACTCCCCCTCCTTTTGTGGTTCGGTCCATGTTTTGGGGCCAAAAAGCATGGTATGAGGTATAACCTGGTAGTGCTGGGGTGCTCTCGGGAGACCTGGACCAGTTTTCTGTTACTGCACAGATATCGATGTTCTCCATGCTAAGGAGAGTTTTGAGTGCGTGCATCTTGAGGTATAGACTTCTGGCGTTGAGTAGCATTACTCTTAGTTTCTTATCCCTTGTGATACCTATGGAGGTGGGTTTGTCTTTTGAGCCTTGCCTAAAAAAGGCACTATGGGGGTAGCAAGAGCCTTTGCCAATATCCGAAAGTCCAGGGGTGACAGGTGCAAGCCGTCCCTAGCGAAGCATCGTGACTTGTCGAGCATATCATCCCAAGCTGACAGGCATTGGATCCCCTTTGAATGACACCAGTACTTAAGCCAATTGTAGAAATTGATCATCTTGTCTTCATATTGTGGCATCATTCTTGGTGAGGGTAAGATGCTACTCAAGGTCAGGGTCATACCGGCCTGGGCTACATGCTCAGAGAGCTCCTTTATGTCTCTTTTCATGTAGTCCAGGGAGGTACGTCTCAGGTCATTCACACCAGCATGGACAATGACTGAGTCATATTTGTACTTGCCTTGGAGTGACCTGAGTACTTGTGTTATGTGGCGGATCCTAGCGCCCGACAGGCTGCTCACCGTGACCCTCTCCTTGTTCAGCCTGGTGAGCGGGACGTCAGTGTGCCTGATGATAGAGTCACCTATTACAAGTGTATCAGGTGTGTTGTTTAGTCTTAAGGGCTGTGACTGTTTGGCACACTGGCTTTGTGAGATATGTGTTGCACGTGTTTTGTTTTGGGGTAGCGGTTACTTGGGTGTCTGCTTTGGAGGTCTCTGCTGCTTAGGCAGATCTTTATTTAGAGCCTCCGAGTATGTTTTTGTGTGATTATGTGTTTGGTTTGCTGTCGTGGTAGGCCTATGTGAGACTGGAATTGTAGTGAGTGTGGTTTCCTTCTCCTCCTGACTGGTTATGCCAGTACTGAGTTGAGAGAGCTTAGCCTCCAGTTTGGCTGTATGGTTGCATCTCTCACATGTGTTGGAATTTGTTAGGAGGAGGAGAGGGTTGTCTGTATACATGAGGCAGTTATAACATTGCCTCAAGATTCCCAGATTCACCAGCTGGACCGGAGAGGAGATTGACAACTGACCTTTGGACATGCTAGAATAATATTGGGAATTCCTTAATAATTGAAAACAAGGGCCAGTGGGGAGTGAGGGTGTAGTGCTTTTAATTTTTAGTGCTGACTTATATAATTGCTTTAGTGAGCAAGTGCTAGGTAACGTAAGTGCAATGTGTTACAGGTAACTTAAATGCAAAAACGACAAACAGTAACTTTCTTTCAAGTGAAACAAGGAAATAAGTACAGTAAGCAATGCAGATATCACTAGTGATCCACAGAAGCGCTGAGAAGCCGCATATTAGGTGGAATTAGCGTTCCAGGGAAATAACAAGCAAACAAACAACAAGCATATAAACAAAGCTAGATTCAGCAGGCCTGGATCTAGTCTATGCTACAGCAAACAAGGTGTACCAATTTCAGCAAGATACAGTTCAAATATTCAGGCACTATAAACTTTTAACCAGAAATTCCCAGCTCAGAAGGGCAGAGTCCAGCCTCTTCTCCCACAAGAGTGCAGACCACGAACCTTCTTAATGTAAAATAACTGGCCTGAAGCCCAAGTGCTTAAACCAGAACTAATACACTTTAAGAATAACAGACTCTGGGCTCTCAATCAGCAGTTCCCAACTTAGAAGGATGAAAGCTACCTGTCCTGCCACCACAGTGCATGCCACAAACCTTCCTAATGTAAAACAACTGGTCTGAAGCCCAAGTGCTTAATCCAAAAGACTTAGAATGATAGCTACACTTTAATCAAGTTACTACCAAGCAGTAATAAATACAATTGAATACTTTAGAGAATGCCTGGATTAGTGCTCAAGTTACACAAACAAAGCTAGATCCAGCAGGCCCGAATCCAGTCTATGCCACAGCAAACAAGGCACCAACTTCATTAAGAAGCAGTTCAGATATGCATGCACTATAAGCCTTTAACCAGAAATTCCCAGCTCAGAAGGGCAGAGTCCAGCCTCTCCTCCCACAAGAGTGCAGACCACGAACCCTCTTAATGTAAAATAACTGGCCTGAAAGCCCAAGTGCTTAAACCAGAATTAATACACTTTTAGAATAACAGACACTGAGCCTTCAATCAGCAGTTCCCAACCTAGAAGGATGTAAGCTACCTGTTCTGCCACTACAGTGCAGACCACAAACCCTCTCAGTGCAAAACAACTGGTCCAAAGCCCAAGTGTTTAAACCAAAAGGCTTAGAATGAGTTACAGCAAGCAGTAATAAATACAACTGAGTACTTTTAAGATGATGCAAAAGTAAAATAAAGTAGGTAGAAACACAAGTACAGTAAAAGCAGATGAACTTTTATTTTTTTTTTCTGAACAAGTGCTGAGATCAAAGAAACAGATTTGAGTGCTGAAACTGGAAAACTGGCTAGTTATAAGAAAAAAAACTAAGCTAGAAGGCTTCCCTCCAACACAGAAGGGCTTGGGGGCTCAGAAGCCTATAAATAGTCTATACCACTTAACAGGAAAGGCAGGAAACAAGCTTAAGTTTTTTTTTTTCTGTTTCCCAGATGCTCTCTTTGTACACAGTAGGAGTACCTGAAATCAGAATATGATCTCACTGCACTCAGTTGAGTGAGCAAATGAGATGGGCCCAGAAGGAGTATCCAAACATAAATTTACAAGAGGGGCGGGCAGTTTCAAGGCCACTAAGATATGTATGATAAGAAAAGAAAATTGCAGCATATATCTCATTGTCATGGTTCAAAAGTTCTAGGCAAAGCCAAACTTAATCAAGAAACAAAAGCCAACATCAAGAGAATTTAGAAGCATTAATGTAATGTACTTAAAACTTAATAAGACCACAGTTACTGCATCAGTGTGCATTGTCTGAGGAATACAAAGGAAGAAACTGTCATATTTGGAATGATTGACTGACTGGCTATCTGTGAAACATAAGAAAGTCGAACTGAAATATGGGACAGCAACAAAAAATGAAAAAGTTGGGGGGGGGGGTCAATGTAGCATTCACCTGGGGATCTACTTTGCAGTATAACTCTGTTTCATGCAAGTTGAGACATACTGGGTATAATGTTTAGCTTATTGTATGGTAAATATGGGTCTATGCTCCAGCATTGAAAAAAAATTACAGTGAATGGTTAATAATGGAATGTTAAACAGCTAAAATTTAATGTACCGAACATGCCTAACAGTGAAAAATAATTCATTAAATGGCCATAGCTGGCCAACAACCAGTTAGTACTCTCATGCATAAGGTAAGTGAAGGAAACCATTTTTAAAATTTCCCCTATTCCCCACTGTAGCCCGATCTTGGAGTTGTACCCCACCTTGGTTGGCTATGTTCATGAAGCTGGCTAAATATGGCTATCCAGTGAATTATTTTTTGCTGTTAAGCTTTTTCAGTATGGTAAACTTTACGGACGTGATGATTAATGTTCAATTAGTCATTCGCTGTCATATTTTTTTTCGATGTAGGAACATAGACCCAGTAAATACTACTCCTTAAATATGTTAAGATAAACTGATAACTTATAATAATAATAATAATAATAATAATAATAATAATAATAATAATAATAATTTCCTGTTTTTTTCAGCAGGCTGCAGCAAACCAAGGTTACATTTTATACTTCTGAAGGTAGAAGTTTACAGTAATGCATTGCACCATAGAGACTTTCAGAAAGGAATTCAAACTTAACTTAGTTAACTTAAAGAAAAATACAGGGTAGCAGTATGAATTAAAACTGCTAGAGTCTGTTTCCCAAGTCATATGGCCCTTATGTTCTTGATGGGATCACAGATTATGAGACTGTTTTGATGACAGTTTTATTACTTCTGGAGTTATTGTCATGGTTGGTGATAGCCAGATTCATGATATTGCAGCAGACCTGAACAAGGGTATTGAAATTAGGCAGATGGGTACTGAGGAAGGCTTGATAAGACTGTCAGCAGCTCTTGCAGTATAGTTTGATGGGGTAACTGCTGCACTTAAATGGCTAATGTCCAGCAGTGCTCAGCAGAGTAAAGGTTTGCTGGTTGAAACAAGGCGAGTTGTTGAAGGGTATCTCATCATGAATTATTTGTGTGTTTTATTGGATTGCATGCAGGAACGTGATACAGCAGCCTTACGTTATGCCACCCAGATTTAAAAGGTGGGCATTAAGGTCAGATTATGGGGTAAACTGGCTAACAAGATAAAAAGGATTGGCAGGGTTTAGGCTTAGTCATAAACTGAAATGAAATGACAACTGTTTGGCAGGCACAGACATACTTTCACCTGGGGCTGGATTTACACCCTGACTTTGCTGGGCCTATACAGGCAGAGAAGAGAAATTAATTAATAAATAAATAAATGTGAAGGTCCACAGTGAGAAATATGTCACTGGTTTGAGAATATTCTGGTACCAAAGGGGAGAGGACACCATATATGGGCATGGTATGGCTGGTGTTTACTCAGTGGCAACTCAGTTAGTAATAATGCACTGTGAGAGTAGCAGCAATTCTAACTTAGGGGTTGCAGCAGTACTTTGAAAGGTTAATTGAATACTGTTGTCCCAATACTCCAGCATTAATCTTTACAGAGAGTTTCACAATGAAGTCCCTTAACTGAGTTTAAGCCTGAGTGGCTGAGAATAAGGCAGTTCAAAAAGCAAAATGGAGTGGTGACAAGAAGAATGTCACTTCACTTTCCAGTACAGTTGGTGGTTCAGTGTTCTTTGGCACCTAAGAAGAGTTAACATTTTCAGATGGTAAGTACATTAGACCCTTTATTAATGGCACATAGATGGCGTTACATTAAGAACAAGATAACATGAATTACTATGCCATTTGTCATGTAGAATTACTGATTTAGTTACAGGTACAACACATGACATCAGTTTTTGGGAGGTATTTCAATGAAATGGTTTGCAGAGTTCTGATTTAAGGAATGGTAATGAGTACAGTTTGACATCTATTAGCTGGGGTAGTTACGCAAATCAGGGTGAGTGAGCTGGGGCAGTACACATCAGGGTGAGAGAGCTGGAGCAGTACACATCAGGGTGAGAGAGCTGGGGCAGTACACATCAGGGTGAGAGAGTTGCATAAAAAGCACAATATGTTGTGGGGCACAATATGAGAGTAGTCAGCTAGCCATGTAAGCATGTTGGGAGGGGGACTAGCAACGCAGGGCAAGTAAAGAAGTTTCAGGGTTTTTCTTATTTTACAGCATTTTATTTATATTTGCCTACTGGATAGAACACTGATCACAAATGGCCAATGCCAGGCTCAGTCTGGGTTTTCCAAAAAGCACTAAACAACAGGACGACAAACCAAGTAAACCAAACAAATGAGCTGTAGGAAGCACAAGTCCAAGGCTAACGATGTAAAATAAATTTAATAAAGTAAGCACAAGCTTTCGGAGAACTCAATGGTGCTCCTTCTTCAGACAAAAAGATTAAACATTTCTAAGTACCAAACACAGTTATATAAAATTAATTATGCTAATTAAATGTGTTCAAACTAACGAATCACATAACCCCGTTAGGGGGTATGTGTTCCTACTACTGGCAACAGCAATCAAACAACATACTTTCGTCCTAAAAAATGTGGATGTAACAATCTTAAATCTCTATACACCATGGTAAAAACGAAACCCAAAAGGATAAAAGAAAAAATTATAATCATAATAATCAATAATACAATAAACTTATAAACTTAAAAGCCCAAAAACTTAAAAACAACCAATGCAAGTTATCTTTTCAACGATAAGTTCTTTAAAATACAGCTAACAGACACATAGTCATTTAAACCTGGATGCATATAGGCAGCTGTACGAATCTGCCAAAAAAGTTTGCAGATTTCCAAAAGGTTTTGCCAAGGACCACCTCGAACGTCACAGTCTACTTTCTTCAAAACTGTGAACTTAAAGAAGTGGTCAGAAAAATAACCAATGTGTCTAGCAAGAGCGTTGTTGTGTTCACCTCTACCTATAGCATATATGTGCTCATAGATGCGCTGCCTAATTTTTCTTTCGATCTTACCGATGTAAAATGCATTGCATCTTTGACAGTTAGCCACGTAAACAATGCCCCTGGTCTCACAATTGAATTTGCCATTAATTTTATAGACCTGATCTCTCAGCCTAACTGTGGCATTTGTACACACATGTTTACACTGCCTACATGACCCACATTTAGTCATGCCTACTTTATGAACTCGCAAAGCATTAGATCTAACCTCCAACAATGATTTCAAATTTTGCCCCCTCCTAAAAGTAACTTTGGGTCCATCACCAAACTTGTTGAGTAAATGGGGGTCCTCTGTGAGCAAGAACCAATTCTTTTTTAGCACCTTCAAAATAGACAAATAGTCTAAACTGAAGGTGCACAGAAATCTGGTAACAAAAGGGCCTGTTTGGTTCTCCAGCAGAACACTATTCTCTGAAATATCATCACCGTGTGGGGCATGTCTTACAGTAGACAAAATTGGTTTATAAAAACCTGAACTCCTTTTGTTGATAACGTCAGATTTTATGTCGAAAACAAGACCAGGGGGATACCCTCTATTGGTAAACATGCCAGTTAAGCACTCACATTCCACTAAAAAGTCTTCATAATCAGAAACCATCCTGGCGGCCCTAACCATCTGCCCTTTTACGACCGCTCTTTTCTGATGTTTAGGATGGCTGCTAGTATAATAAAGGAATGCGTTAGAGTAAGTAAGTTTCCTATAGACCTCACTCCTAAGGCTTTGATTAACGGAATCCTTAATCAACAAAATGTCTAGGAAACTAGTATGCCATTCCTGTAAGTTATAAGTGAATTCTAAAAAACTGGTCATGTTAGAAATCCTTTCTATATATAAAGGAACCAGAGAGGGATCAGCTTTCCACAATATAAACATGTTGTCCTGGTACCTAGTGTACCAGGTGACACAATCATTAAATACGGTGTCAGAAAAAAGGAATGTCTTTTCCCAGTATGCCAACACACAGTTGGCAAAGCTGCCCCCACATGGTGAACCCATTGCTACACCTGAACACTGGAGGTAAATATTACCCTCGAACAGCATAAAGTTAGAATTCAATACAGTTTCTAATAAAGTTTCAACCAAGTATACATTATTGTCATTGACCTTGTTATTCCTAAGAAATTCACTTACCTACACATGTGCCAAGCTGTTGAGGAATGACGGTATAAAGATCTTTAATGTCAATGGTTAGAAACCACCACTCACTATTAAAAGGGATGATCCCTATGTCATGTAAAAAACTCCACGAGTCTTTACAAATTTGCGACTTGAGTTCTAATAGTGGTTTCAAAATATTATCAACCAGTTTGGCACACGCGTAAGTGATAGACCCATGACCGTCAACAATAGAATGGAAAGGTGGGTCTCTAATAGATTTATGAATCTTAGGAATACCAAACAAGATGGGGAGCCTAGGGGCCACCACCATCAAGTAATGGTAGCAGTCAATGTCGATGACCCTTTCCAAGAATAAATCTTCAATATTACCTCTTATCCTAGAATAAGCTTGGTTAACTTTATTGATGGTGACCAAAGTATAGAATCCCATGTCTAACATATTAAACATTTTGTCAGTGTATAAATATTGGTCCATAAAGACCAGACCACCCCCTTGTCCGGTTTCATGACCCTAACGTGAGGATTCTGCAATGTTGAAATCAAATCACGCTCAAGTTTAGTGATGTTCAACTTGTGTTTGTGTGAGTAGAGATTATTCTTAGCTAAGGCCCTAAAATCTTGCTCACACATTTTCTCAAAACTGCGTAGAGCCTCGTGCAAGGGGGGATTAAAAACACTGGGAATTTTAAAATTACTACTAACACTTGCAGAGTGTTTCTCATGCATTAAGATGTTTAAGTTAAGTTTCCTTACGAACAGTTTCAAGTCAACAATGGTTTTGACAACGTCAAAGTGGGAGTCAGGCACAAACGATAGACCCTTTGAAAAGAAGTCCACCATGTCTTCACTGATATCAAAACTAGTATAGTTATAGATTTTAAAATCACCCCTGGAGTCAATCATAATCATAGGATCTTGTTGTGTGCTGACTATCTCCTCCTCGGATTTCTCCTGTCATGGAGTTGCCAAAATTGTTCCTCGCACGCATGTTCCTCTGCTTGGATTTGTTGTTCCTGGAAAAAACCCTTAGGGCAAGTTATTTTGGCTATTTGAATTTGAGGAGGATGGCAACTGTTGTTCACTGGTGGACATACCATGACTGTTGTTGTTAGTGTTATTAATAAGGTGCTCGCTACGACAAAGAGGTTGCGGTTCTTCGTCCTGATTACTAAGCTCGTCACCCTCCTGATTAGCCAAATTTAATGAATGTCCACTCAAGTCCACAACTTGCCTGGATTCGTTGGTTAATTTAAAAATAGGGGGGGACGCGGATAAGCTTTTTTGTTTGCGTATTCGCAAATATCCCTATCAATCTTTTTCTTCTTGGTATTAACCAACTTACACATTGTGGCCTCAATGCTGTTGAAAATATGAAAATATTCATATTTATACCTTAAAAAGTCACTGTCACTTTTGATTTGGTGTTCGAGGGCTTCCAAATCTTTTTGAAGAACTTCAACTTCCTTGTTGTAATGTAAAATCAACAAGTTAATAAATTCGAAAGCCTGCTTATCAAATAATGTGAGCAGATCGTTGTGAAACTGTGACCCCTCAACAAGTCCGACAGGGAATTGCCACTGTGGAATCCCTTTAGGAACAACTTTCTTAACCAAACATTGTTGGAAATATGATATTTCCAGTTGAAGTTTTCTACATTTAAACAGTTTTAAATCAAACGCATTAACGAGCTGTAAAATGTTACTTACAATTGATTCAGCATTACTGGTTGTAGGCATTTCATTAGATTCAATGTTCGCCTTTTCAAAAAATTCAATGTTGCTCAAAAAGCCTCAAATAGTAGGAGTAGCCTGAGTCATACCTTGTTCAGGCGAGTTAGTGTAAACTCGGCTGTTTACCCTTAAAGGTGAGTTTCCATGATTCGCCTGCAAACCGGGTAAATGAAAAACACGATTGCTGTTCGCATCATTGCCTGTTAACCGAACATTAGTTCTATTACTTGTAGGTGGTTGCTGTCCTGGTTGAAGCAAAGACAATCCAGAATTGGGACACTGAGCCAATAAAGAGCTGGTGCTAGTTTGAAAACCTGATGGTTGAAAAGCATCAAACCGCTGTGTGAGATTGTCCATACAGTCCATAATCATCCCCAAGAGATCCGTTAAATTGTCATCGGCATTCACCTCACGAGTAGATGGCTGATTAATACCGGAATGTCCTCCCTGATGTTCCGACTGTGTAAATAAAGAGCCTTGAGGGGATGCTTCCAAACTGCTCATAGTGCTATACACGAACCAGGTAGAACAAACAGCACTAAACAAACAGAACGACAAACCAAGTAAACCAAACAAATGAGCTGTAGGAAGCACAAGTCCAAGGCTAACGATGTAAAATAAATTTAATAAAGAAGCACACGCTTTCGGAGAACTCAATGGTGCTCCTTCTTCAGACAAAAAGATTAAACATTTCTAAGTACCAAACACAGTTATATAAAATTGATTATGCTAATTAAATGTGTTCAAACTAACGAATCACATAACCCCATTAGGGGGTATGTGTTCCTACTACTGGCAACAGCAATCAAACAACATACTTTCGTCCTAAAAAATGTGGATGTAACAATCTTAAATCTCTATACACCATGGTAAAAATGAAACCCAAAAGGATAAAAGAGAAAATTATAATCATAATAATCAATAATACAATAAACTTATAAACTTAAAAGCCCAAAAACTTAAAAACAACCAACACAAGTTATCTTTTCAACGATAAGTTCTTTAAAATACAGCTAATAGACACATAGTCATTTAAACCTGGATGCATATAGGCAGCTGTACGAATCTGCCAAAAAAGTTCGCAGATTTCCAAAAGGTTTTGCCAAGGACCACCTCGAACATCACAGTCTACTTTCTTCAAAACTGTGAACTTAAAGAAGTGGTCAGAAAAATAACCAATGTGTCTAGCAAGAGCGTTGTTGTGTTCACCTCTACCTATAGCATACATGTGCTCATAGATGCGCTGCCTAATTTTTCTTTCAGTCTTACCGATGTAAAATGCATTGCATCTTTGACAGTTAGCCACGTAAACAATGCCCCTGTTCTCACAATTGAATTTGCCATTAATTTTATAGACCACAAGTTGAACATCACTAAACTTGAGCGTGATTTGATTTCAACATTGCAGAATTCTCACGTTAGGGTCATGAAACCGGACAAGGGGGGTGGTCTGGTCTTTATGGACCAGTATTTATACGCTGACAAAATGTTTAATATGTTAGACATGGGATTCTATACTTTGGTCACCATCAATGAAGTTAACCAAGCTTATTCTAGGATAAGAGGTAGTATTGAAGATTTATTCTTGGAAAGGGTCATCGACATTGACTGCTACCATTACTTGACGGTGGTGGCCCCTAGGCTCCCCATCTTGTTTGGTATTCCTAAGATTCATAAATCTATTAGAGACCCACCTTTCCGTCCTATTGTTGACGGTCGTGGGTCTATCACTTACGCGTGTGCCAAACTGGTAGATAATATTTTGAAACCACTATTAGAACTCAAGTCGCAAATTTGTAAAGACTCGTGGAGTTTTTTACACGACATAGGGATCATCCCTTTTAATAGTGAGTGGTGGTTTCTAACCATTGACATTAAAGATCTTCATACCGTCATTCCTCAACAGCTTGGCACACAGTGGGTAAGTGAATTTCTTAGGAATAAAAAGGTCAATGACAATAAGGTATACTTGGTTGAAACTTTATTAGAAACTGTATTGAATTCTAACTTTATGCTGTTCGAGGGTAATATTTACCTCCAGTGTTCAGGTGTAGCAATGGGTTCACCATGTGGGGGCAGCTTTGCCAACTGTGTGTTGGCATACTGGGAAAAGACATTCCTTTTTCCTGACACCGTATTTAATGATTGTGTCACCTGGTACACTAGGTACCAGGACGACATGTTTATATTGTGGAAAGCTGATCCCTTTCTGGTTCCTTCCTTTATAGAAAGGATTTCTAACATGACCAGTTTTTTTTAGAATTCACTTATAACTTACAGGAATGGCGTACTAGTTTCCTAGACATTTTGTTGATTAAGGATTCCGTTAATCAAAGCCTTAGGAGTGAGATCTATAGGAAACCTACTTACTCTAACACATTCCTTTATTATACTAGCAGCCATCCTAAACATCAGAAAAGAGCAGTCATAAAAGGGCAGATGGTTAGGGCCGCCAGGATGGTTTCTGATTATGAAAACTTTTTAGTGGAATGTGAGCACTTAACTGGCATGTTTACCAATAGAAGGTATCCCCCTGGTCTTGTTTTCGACATAAAATCTGAAGTTATCAACAAAAGGAGTTCAGGTTTTTATAAACCAATTTTGTCTACTGTAAGACATGCCCCAAACAGGCCCTTTTGTTACCAGATTTCTGTGCACCTTCAGTTTAGACTATTTGTCTATTTTGAAGGTGCTAAAAAAGAATTGGTCCTTGCTCACAGAGGACCCCCATTTACTCAACAAGTTTGGTGATGGCCTCAAAGTTACTTTTAGGAGGGGGCAAAATTTGAAATCATTGTTGGAGGTTAGATTTAATGCTTTGCGAGTTCATAAAGTAGGCATGACTAAATGTGGGTAATGTAGGCAGTGTAAACATGTGTGTACAAATGCCACGGTTAGGCTGAGAGATCAGGTCTATAAAATTAATGGCAAATTCAATTGTGAGACCAGGGGCGTTATTTACGTGGCTAACTGTCAAAGATGCAATGCATTTTACATTGGTAAGACCGAAAGAAAAATTAGGCAGCGCATCTATGAGCACATATATGCTATAGGTAGAGGTGAACAGAACAACGCTCTTGCTAGACACATTGGTTAGTTTTCTGACCAGTTCTTTAAGTTCACAGTTTTGAAAAAAGTAGACTGTGACGTTCGAGGTGGTCCCTGGCAAAACCTTTTGGAAATCTGCAAACTTTTTTGGCAGATTCGTACAGCTGCCTATATGCATCCAGGTTTAAATGACTATGTGTCTATTAGCTGTATTTTAAAGAACTTATCGTTGAAAAGATAACTTGCGTTGGTTGTTTTTAAGTTTTTGGGCTTTTAAGTTTATAAGTTTATTGTATTATTGATTATTATGATTATAATTTTTTCTTTTATCCTTTTGGGTTTCGTTTTTACCATGGTGTATAGAGATTTAAGATTGTTACATCCACATTTTTAGGACGAAAGTATGTTGTTTGATTGCTGTTGCCAGTAGTAGGAACACATACCCCTTAATGGGGTTATGTGATTCGTTAGTTTGAACACATTTAATTAGCATAATTAATTTTATATAACTGTGTTTGGTACTTAGAAATGTTTAATCTTTTTGTCTGAAGAAGGAGCACCATTGAGTTCTCCGAAAGCGTGTGCTTACTTTATTAAATTTATTTTACATCGTTAGCCTTGGACTTGTGCTTCCTACAGCTCATTTGTTTGATTTACTCAGTCTGGGTTTTGTATTAACAGAACCAAAATTCTACACCTATGTGGCATTAACATATAAAATACATGAAAATAGGAAACTGTGCATATACATAGAGGTAAAAATATAATACATGAACACAGGAAACTGCATTTACATGGAGATTAACATAACTGTTGCAGTCAAACAAATGTCTGAAAAGCAAACAGCAGCAGTTTGTACTGAAATACAGCCAGCACAACATAACATTCAGAGCACAACATATTCTGTGAGGGAGAATGCTATTGTTGACTCACTTTTTCATTTTCAGTGGAACAGGTTCAGGTAACTGGTACCAGTAGCAGAACGAAAGCCTTACAGGATTCCACAACACCTTTGGGAGCTCATGAAAATGGATCTGAGGCAGGACAGAGAAAACACTGCATCCAAGTGCATGAGTATGGTATAACAAATGTATTATCCATGTTATAGAAACAAGGGCTGATACAGGTGGAAAAAAATGGCCAGTATCTATACTGCAGCTGTTAAGTTACATTTTAGTCTGAAAACATTGAGTATCTAAGTTCAGCACTGGTGCACACATGGCAGCAATAAGTTGGTACCAACAGGTGAAAGGATAGCAGGACAACACACAAGCATTTGCAATTAGAAAGATGCCCCAATGGTGGGTAAGAATGGAGGTCAGGACAGCAGGTGGGAATCAGCCCATCAGGCCAAGTAATTTTGAAAGTGCTGTATTGGACAGCACAATAATAGCAGTTTGTGATGCGTTCCAGATATCTGAGTTAGTGCAGCTCAGTAGCAGTGACAACCCTTCATGGGTACTAGAGCTCACTGATCTTGTGGTGCATTCCAGATATCTGAGACAGTGCAGCTCAGTAGTAGTGACGACCCTTTCTGGGTACTAGAGCTCACTTATCTTGTGGTGCTTTCCAAATATCTGAGACAGTGCAGCTCAGTAGCTGTGACAACCCTTCATGGGTACTAGAGCTCACTGATCTTGTGGTGCATTCCAGATATCTGAGACAGTGCAGCTCAGTAGCAGTGACGACCCTTCATGGGTACTAGAGCTCACTGATCTTGTGGTGCATTCCAGATATCTGAGACAGTGCAGGTCAGTAGCAGTGACGACCCTTCATGGGTACTAGAGCTCACTGATCTTGTGGTGCATTCCAGATATCTGAGACAGTGCAACTCAGTAGCAGTGACAACCCTTCATGGGTACTAGAGCTCACTGATCTTGTGGTGCATTCCAGATATCTGAGACAGTGCAGCTCAGTAGCAGTGATGACCCTTCATGGGTACTAGAGCTCACTGATCTTGTGGTGCATTCCAGATATCTGAGACAGTGCAGCTCAGTAGCAGTGACAGCCCTTCATGGGTACTAGAGCTCACTGATCTTGTGGTGCATTCCAGATATCTGAGACAGTGCAGCTCAGTAGTAGTGATGACCCTTCATGGGTACAAGAGCTCAGTTATATTAAGAGAGATGCTGACAGTATAGGGGTGCATATGAGGAACAGTAAAATGTCCAGCTAGGAAAAGGAGTACGGCAGAAGCTCCAGCCCCTAAAGGATAGAGGGTGGGATATAGTTAGATGGTTTAAGAAATTCCAGGTAATGCATTTGAGTGACGATGTGTCACAAAGCTTGTGCTCCCTTATCTAATTGCTGATACAGGGCAGCGCTGACAAAGCCATAGCAAGGCTGGATCTTGACATCAGCAAGTTAACAGCTCATTCCTTCAGAAAAGGAGCTGCATCACATGTCCACTCAAAGGGCATCATAAATTGAAGTACTGCGCTTGGGTCGGAGACTGCAAGCTTACAGATGTCAGATCATGATGACTAATCAGCATTCTCTTTTCTAGGTATCGTAAAGCAATTGACCGAGGTGTGAATTCTGGGGAATTCTTTCATGTACCATCTGGCCAGAGAATTGAGTGAGTCTGAGTGGAACCTGGATTTCAAAGAGGAAGAAATGCGGATTTTTTGGCTGGCAAGGAGAGGAATGCACTTGAGGCACCTACTGGCAGCTTTAACAGAGTATTCTGAGTCCCTACCTGAGTCAAGTTTAATTGCATTACATATGGGGGGAATGATGTAACAAGCAGTCCATTGCTGTACCTGAAAAAATCAAATTTGTCAATGGTCCAATTTTCAGATATATTTCCAAGACCAGTCCAGCAAGGAGCAAATAATGCCAGAGCAGTAAGAAGGGCTAGGAAGGCGACCCAACAGATTAATTGGACAACAGGTAGGAGAACTGTGGGGGTTGTACTGCACCTCACTAATCAGTTCACCAGAACAGAAGTGATGGCGTTGACTTGTCATATTCAGGAGGAAAGTCATTTATTGGAAACCTTAAAGATGGAATTGCAAAGTTGGCAGATGTGCAAGGGGGGAGGGGGGTAGTCATGTAAGGCAAGCCATCTTACTGTGGTGGAAGTTCAGACTTGGAAAACTAAAACTGCAAAAGAGTGTGCTTGGCCTGGGGAGGGTTGTAGGCTTGGGCACCTTGGCCCTTCTCTGGGTGGGCCACCCTGTGGTGTAGCGAGCAGGATGAGAGCCACAGCCTGGGGTCCTGCAAGTGGCAGATCCCCTTCAGCCATTGATTATCTAGCTGAATGTTAACAGAGAACTGTCAGTTTGGTTGTAGATCCCTTCAGCCATTGGTGCTGGTTGAGCATTACAGGGACTACGGTGATATGTTATGGCCTGGTTGATTGGACTGACTTTCTTCCAAGTTCTGCCCTTTGCGCATGTCTGAATATTTTTGATTGCATTGAATTATGATCCAGCACTGAGTTGATACCTAATTTAACTGGCATAATAAATGCATGGCTGTGGCCATTTCTTCCAAGCAAGTGTGTGGTGAGATTTGTAAAATGATGTGCTTGCTTATTTCCATCCAAGGCAATGGAAGCATTTCAAAGAATTGTAGGCATAGCTATATTGCAGAGGCAAAAATAGCAGACAGGAGAGGGTCAGGGGGGCCAGGAAGACAGGAAGTTAGTTTGGATCAGGAAGGGGTGGGTGGTGGTTTGTGTGAAGGTAGAGGGGTTTGAAAACCCACAAGTAGCCAGGCAAGATATATTTTCAACATCAGTGCAGAACACACAACCTCTCATCCTTCCTCATAAAAACAGTAAGAGGTGTAGATATCACAAGGTGAGCATTAGTAAGTGCTGAATGATAAGAGCAAGTAGGTGCTTGCTGACCCATAGCAGGCATTGGGAAGGAATTTCCTGTCTTTCCTACTGGGTTTTCAGGTTTTTGCCTTCCCAAGCAAATGGTAGGCAGGGAAGGTAGGTGTTGCAGCCATGAAGAGCAGAAGGGCAGACTTGGGTAAACTAAAATTGCAAAGGAGTGTGCTTGGCCTGGGGAGGGGTGCAGGCTTGGACATGTTGGCCCTTCTCTAGTTTTGCCAACCTGTGGTGTAGCGGGCATGCTAGGGGCCACAAGCTGAGGTATCAAAAGTGGCAAATCCCCTTCAGCCACTGATATTTGGCTGAATGGTGATGGGGGACTATTGGTGTTTGGTTGTAGATCCCTTTAGTCATAGGTGTTAGCTGAGTACTTATAGGCACTATGGTGGCATGCTATGGTCTGGTTGATTGGATTTGATTTCCTTCTACGTTTTGCCCTTTGCACCCATCTGAATATTCTTGGTTGGCATTGACTTATGATCTAGCACTGATTTAGTACCTAGTTTGATTGGGATAATAAATGCATGGCTGTGGCCATTTCTCCAAACAAGTGTGTGGTGTGATTTGTAAAATGATGTGCATGCTTATTTCCATCCAAGGCAATAACATATGTCTATGTGACAGCAGTGAAGTATTTTACTGGATTTCAGTGCATTAGAAAGTCAATAAAAACGTTTGAGAGCCTACATTTTTTAACTGGTAGTGTTTAGGACCTAAGAGAATGTGGCTATTGTAAAGATTAGTTTGTGCTGAACAGCTTGTCATTTATTCTTCAGTAACACTTACGGCTCTAGAGATATAAACAATTATTACTTCCAAGAATGTATTTCCTTTACCTCCTACATATCTGATCCATTTCATTAACTCACTCATCATAAACTGAGACTCAGCTTACCACACCATTACTACTATGAACCCACTACACATAATTTGGTCCCCTCTTTCATCTTATTGGTCTCTACTAGCTCTCCAGCTGCTACTGCCCATATCTCCACCACCTCTCTTCTTCCTACTTTAACTATGTTCTTCCTTTTCTATTTTCTACTTATGTAACTGTAAATATATTTGGTTTGTTTGATCTTGTGTACATATTATTTGTTAGATTTTTTATGCTTACTTATAAATGTAAGCCATTGTTCTTTGTATACTGTACATTATTATGTTATTATGTAACCCAGGCTGAGCCTGTAACTGGTCATTTTGGTCAGTATTCTAACCCAATGAACACATTTAAATAAATATTTGTTTGAATCATGAGGGTATAATTTAATGTTGCCTAAAGATTCAGGTTTCAGCTATTGGAGTTTTGTGCACAAACTTCTAGATCTCTTGTAGAAAGAATGGGTTATTAAAGAACTGGTTCATGGTGGCACAGAGCATATAGGTCCCTCCTGGATGTGTTGTATAAAAAATGTGGCAGTCATTATGTAATAGTTTCCCTTGTGTATAATGTCTAGTGAAGAAAAGAAAGGTACAGAGCTCAATAAAGAGGATTTATCAGATCTACCAGCAGTGTAGGTACTCAGATCTACTCTGAAAGTAGCACAAACGTCTTTCCAACAGCTGAGGAAGATACGTATCTGCTATTATTTATTACTTTATTTATTTGACATTTATTTATTGGGAAAGTCCGACTGGGATAATTTCTTATTTGCAGCGGAGGCCTGGGGAGAAGAGCTGCACATTGACATAATATAGTTACAGTTAAAACTATTTTAGAGCCTAACTAATACAGCAGAATGACATATTAAGTAAATGAAAATTCAGCTTCCAGTCATATAGCGTGAACCTATACATACTGCAAACATTTGGACAATTATAAAAATCGATAAAGAACATTGTCAATATATAAAATATTAACACGCTGTAGTTCAGAAAGATGACATTAAACACACTGAGTACACTCTTTGGAACAGAAATTACCAGATAATATAACTTAGGCAAAAAATGATTTGATCTTTATCTAAAAATATCTATCTTACTCTTTCTCTCTGAACATAGTCAAAGTATGTTGGTGTTGGAAAGCAGGATGGGTTAGTGCAGGAGCTATACATTTTCATCACTTGGCCTGATTTTACTTTTTTCTTACCCATATTAGAGCTACTACGTGTCAGACAGTTTGACAGAAACAACAAAACCCTGAGTTGTAGCTTGAACTCTTTCTACTACATGTAGTGGACTGGGCTGCTTGTTGTGAACTCTGGGCATGAAGAACATATCTCTGCTAATCAGAGGGTTCATCTACCACTTTAATCTTGTGCAAAAACTGGTTCAGCAGATAACTGAATAAGGTGACTAGGGAGACCAGGAGGCACACAGACACATATAGAAAATGGTCTATTGATGTGTGATCTCTTAAAGTGTCTTTCTGTGTCTGTCTTCAGACTTGATATAGAGCTACTTAAAGGAACACTACGGGAAAATAATTCAAAAATATATATTTTTTAATTTTTCCTTAAGCCTGTCTCTTTGCAAACCTGTATGTACCACAATGAAGTAGTAAATACTAATTTTATTCTGTTTGTACCCCTGACTGCCCTCCTGGGGGCAGACATCCTGATGAGAATTAGTTCTGTTCTAAAAGAAAATCTAGCCCATAATACACTGCAAGTCCACTGTATTTGAGATTTTAGTGCCCATAGCTGTACTGTTACAGTACTGTTCCATTCACTTAGAATGGAAGAACTGAGCTGACAATCTGTTTTTCAGAGGCCTCAGTAAGAGTATAATTCACTGTCATGCAGTGCTTCTTACAAATGTTTTTCATGCTGATGTGTTACACATTCTGTGAAAAAAGCTTCTATAAATAGTGTCTCTTTGCTGAGATTTCAGCCTTTCTTTAGGCATTTAACTTTGATATGCCTCAGTTTCTTCTACAGTTACTCCTCCCATATACCAACCCCCTGCTAGCAAGAGTATCACATTTCCTGGCCTGCAAGGTTCAGCTATTTAGTCAGATTTGCATGACAATACACATCAAACAGATTTGCTTGCTGTCTGCCTGGTGTGCCAGTTAAAAGTGTTCCCTCATCTCTCTTACTCCTATCATGTTGAATAGCACTTTTACAGTAAATCTTAGGTTCATAGGTTCATAGGTTCATAGGTTCATACTAGGCTATCTGCCCAAGGGCATTTATAAGCCTAGCCCATAGTTATGTGGCTTTCGCCACCCCTTTAGTTTGAATAAAAACTATGCCTATCATTTTTCTGTGCCTCTGTCAAGCAGTGACACTGAAGTAATCCCTGGGGTATATCTGCGATCTCCCATCCATTGGTCAAGATTCCTCTTGAACAAGGCCAGCGAGGTGCTCTGCCTCACATGTACCGGGATTTTGTTCCACAGCATAGGGAGTCTCTGGGTGATGAATCTGTCCCTCCAGCACGTTCTATTTATAACCGTGTCAAGGTTTAAGTCTCCAGCCCTTGTGGTTCTGAGGGATCTAGATTTTTGAGGTGAAGCATATTCATCAAATCTGGGTTTGACATGGCCTTATATGTCAGGCACAGGTCACCTCTGAGCAAGCGGTATGAGACTGAATAAAGCTGGAGTTCTTTCAGTCGGGCAGCATAAGACATATTTTTGAGACCCTTTATCCTTTTGGTGAGGAACTTTTGGGGCCTTTCAAGCTGCATCAGGTGTCTGGTCAGATACATTCCGAGCGGGCATTGTACTCAATCATAGGTCTAATGAGTGATGAGTACAGGGGGACGATGACCTCCCTTGATCTAGATGTGAATCCCTTCATGATCAGGTGGGCGATATAGAAGGTTTTCCTAACTACTTTAGCAACATGAGTGTCAAGCGAAAGACTACTGTCAACTTGGGTCCCCAGATCCCTGATGACTTTTCTGTGCTCAGTGGATTGTCACCTATATGGTAGCTAGGGGTAACCTTGTTTTTCCCGAAGGGTATGACTATGCATTTTTGGCGTTTAACTTCAGGCCATGGCTCTGGCACCAGTTATCCGTTTCTGTGAGGCCCTTCTGGAGGATATCTGTGTCAGATGTGTTTTCGACTATGGCGCCCAGTTTGCAGTCATCTGCAAACTTTGTCAGCCATAACCCTCCTGTGTTTGCTTGTACTTCAGAAAAGTAGATGCCGAACAAGAGTGGACCCAGGACTGAGCCCTGTGGGACACCACTTGTGACAGGCTTTGAGTCTGACATGGCTCCAGCAACTCTGACCCTGTGGGTTCTGTCGCTTAGCCAGTTTGCAACCCATCTTGTGATGTATGGGTTTACATTCAAGCTGATGAGTTTTTCGATGATACCTGAGTGGGGTATTGTGTCAAGGCCTTTGCCAGGTCGAGGTAGGCTGTATGGACTGCCTTTCCCTCATCAATGGCCTTGGTGACTGTCTCGAAAAAGTCAACCAAGTTTAAGAGGCAGGATCTGCCTTTGACAAAGCCAAACTGGGTTGGATCCAAAGTCTGCAAGTTCCCTATGTCTTTATTTATGAGTTCCATTATGATCCTCTCCATGGCTTTGCAGATAAGGCTTGTCAAGCTAATGGGGCGGTAATTTCCAGGGTCTGTGGAGGCACCGCCCTTATGAAGTGGGACCACAGTCGCCGTGCGCCACTCCTTGGGTACGTATCCTGAGGTGAGGCTAAGATTAAACAGCTGTCCTAACTGTGGGTTTAATTCCTCGTTGAGTTCATGAAGCACACAGCCGGGGACACCATCCGGTCCCATGGATGCTGTGTTTTTTGCCTTAGTGAGGGCAGTTCTCACCTGGGCGTTGGAGATGTTTGGGGGGCTACAATCTTGTTACAAAAATGCTTTTTCTCAATCATTCATATAAAGGAGTTTAAGTAATCCTTTAAAAAATGCCTGTAGCATACACAGATTACCATTCATCTTGTCCACTGACAGATTGGGCTATGTTTGCAAAATAAAGAATAAATAAATAACATAAAAACCACAACTCTAAGAATATAGACATTTGCCTTACATAGAATTTTAGTCCTTCTGAAACCTCCACACTAGTCTATTGATGAGATGGTTTATGTAGTTTATAGCAGTGGATAAAAAGGAGCAAAATAACCTTTTTAAAATCTGGACAGAGAGGATCCCAACTCAAAGAGCTTCCCTGTCTATCAAATCATCCCACTCATCACATTTTTGATAAACATTCCAGAGCTGGGAAAAAAAATTGCATTTCCGGACGTAATTTTAAATGGCATTTTTATATCCTGTATGACTCTCTGCAAATGAGGTCAGGCAAACCACTTAGCAGTATTAGCTAGTGCAAGTGGAATGCACTGACTCCAGGGGTTCCAGTAAATGCTTTCCTGTTTCACATCACCCATGCTAAACATATATACTGGTGAACCATGCTGCCTTTCCCATCTATTCACGACACAGACTACACATAAGCTGGTAATGTCAGCTCTGGGCACCTCTTAGTCACTCCATTTAAGAGGATTGGTCTCATCCATGCCATGCTACGTCATTCTCTGACACATCCAGTACTAACACCATTTT
>NC_056743.1:1130877952-1130936371 GCF_019279795.1 Protopterus annectens
AAGAGGTTGGCAAAGAAAAAGTGGGATTGTCAGGGAGATGAAGAAAGTAGACAGGAGTATAAGGAAATGAGGTGCATGGCAAAGAGAGAAGTGTCGAAGGCTAAGGATAAGGCATATGAAGAGTTGTATGAAAGGTTGGACACTAAGGAGGGAGAAAAGGACCTGTACCGACTGACTAGACAGAGGGACCGAGCTAGTAAAGATGTGCAGCAGGTAAGGGTGATAAAGGATAATGAGGGAGACATACTTACAAGCAAGGAGAGTGTGTTGAGCAGATGGAATGAGTACTTTGAGGGGTCGATGAATGAAGAAGATGAGAGGGAGAGAAGGTTGGATGATGTAGGGATAGTGAATCATGAAGTGCAGTGGATTAGCAAGGAGGAATTAAGGATAGCTATAAAGAGGATGAAGAATGGAAAGGCTGTTGGTCCAGATGACATACCTGTGGAAGCATGGGGGGCATTTAGGTGAAATGGCAGTGGAGTTTTTAACCAGATTGCTTAATGAAATTTTGGAAAGTGAGAGGATGCCTGAGGAATGGAGAAAAAGTGTTTTGGTACATATTTTTTAGAATAAGGGTGATGTGCAGAGCTGTAGTAACTACAGAGGGATTAAACTGATCAGTCACAGCATGAAGTTATGGGAAAGAGTAGTGGAAGCTAGGTTAAGAAGGGACGTGATGATTAGTGATCAGCAGTATGGTTTCATGCCGGGAAATAGCACTACAGATTCGATGTTTGCTCTGAGAGTGTTGATGGAGAAGTACAGAGAAGGTCAGAAGGAGTTGCATTATGTTTTTGTAGACGTAGAGAAAGCATATGACAGGGTGCCTAGAGAGGAGTTGTGATATTGTATGAGGAAGTTGGGCGTGTCAGAGAAGTATGTAAAAGTGGTACAGGATATGTACGAGGGTAGTGTGACAGTGGTGAGGTCTGCGGTGGGAGTGATAGATGCATTTAAGGTGGAGGTGGGATTACATCAAGGATCAGCTCTGAGCCCTTTCTTATTTGCAATGGTGATGGACAGGTTAACAGACGAGATCAGACAGGAGTCCCCGTGGACTATGATGTTTGCAGGTAACATTGTGAGCTGTAGTGAGAGTAGGAAACAGGTGGAGGAGACCCTGGAGAGATGGAGATATGCTCTAGAGAGAAGAGGAATGAAGGACAGCAGGACTAAGACAGAATATATGTGTGTGAATGAGAGGGAGTATAGAGGAATGGTGAGGATGCAAGGAGTAGAGGTGGCGAAGGTGAATGAGTTTTTATACTTGGGATCAATAGTTCAGAGTAATGGAGAGTGTGGAAGAGAGATGAAGAAGAGAGTACAGGCAGGATGGAGTGGGTGGAGAAGAGTGTCAGGAGTGATTTGTGACAGACGAGTACCTGTAAGAGTGAAAGGGAAGGTCTACAAGAGGGCAGTGAGACCAGCTATGTTATATGGGTTGGAGACAGTGGCATTGACAAAAAAGCAGGAGTTTGAGCTGGATGTGGCAGAGTTAAAGATGTTAATATTTGCACTACTGGGTGTGACAAGGGTGGACAGGATTAGGAATAAGTATATTAAAGGGTGAGCACAGGTTGGAAGGCTTGGAGACAAAGCCAGAGAGGCAAGATTACTTTGGTTTGGACATGTGCTGAGGAGGGATGCAGAGTATATTGGAAAAAAGATGCTAAGGATGAAGCTACCAGGTAACAGGAACAGAGGAAGGCCTAAGATAAGGTTTATGGATGTGGTGAGAGAGGACATGCAGGTGGTTGGTGTGACAGAGCAAGATGCAGAGGACAGGAAGAAATGGAAATAGGTGATCTGCTGTGGCGACCCCTAACGGGAACAGCCAAAATATGATGATGACTGTGTTTACTGTGACTTATAAATTTTGGTTTAAGATCTAGAGCCTAAAGAATACCACCACTATAAAAAATAGTTTGTGTTGGAGAGTTTTCCATTTATATTTCTTTCATAACCCCTTTGGTTCCAGAGATATGAACCTTTGTTTGAAATTTGAGAACATAATTTGATTCTGTCAAAAGGCTTAGGCTCCACCCATTGGAAGTTATAGTGCAAACCTTCCTGACCTCCATTGGTGTGATCATGTGAGCCATTTGATTGATTAACTTAGTTGTCTTCAGATACTGCATGCACATGAACAAAAACATATTTTTATTGATTCAGTAACAGTGAATTTAGATTCATAAGGTGTTAGATGCATACATTAGGTGCATTCTAGACAAACTTCAGGCAACCAGCTATGAAAGGAACCATTAAGCCACTATGACGCTACCCTTTATACTTCACCAGAAAAGCTTAGCCTACATGGTCTGTAAAACACAGGGATCAGGAAGGATGACAGGTTTCAGCATTTCTTCAACATTAACTAACTTGGGAGAATGTCAAACAAAGGAGTGTTGAGGAGGTGGATATTGTCATAACTCTGGAGGCAACAGAGAGGGTGCTGAAAAAGGTTTGTGTTAGAAAGGCACTCGATTGGGATATGGCCTCATTAGGGTTCTGCAGACTGTTCTGAAGTCATTGTTATGAGGTTTCATAAAGGTCTCCAGTAGTGGGTTGTGCAGTGGGTAGCTCCCTTATCTGTGGACAGAGTCTGTCATCTTTTTGTTCTCAAAGCCATACAAAGACCCTTTGCAATGTGAGTCATATGGGAAATTAAAAATGGTTGGATTTCCTTGTAGTTCCCTTGCTCTGGTTTGTCTGGTTCAGACAAAGAATATACCTTTGATATTTTTTCAGCATGGATGCAGAGAAATTATTTAATGAGATTTATTAAATTGTTATATATGGTTCTTGGCTGATCTGAGCTCACTATGGACATCACTGACATATTAAGCATCCTACCTGGAAAAGCCAGTTTAAGATGGAGAGTAGTGATGGTGGTGGTTTGTACTATCACAAGACACCCAGCAGAGCAACCCAATGATACCCTTACTGTTTGGTCTTTGAGACTTTTTCTTGAGTTGTTCAGTTGGATCTGTTGATATCACCCATAATTCCCTTTGTCTTGAATTATTCAGTAAAATCTATTGATGCCAAAGATGCTTTGTAAAAAAGAATAGAAATTGACAATGGATACAAATGATTTGCTGGACTCATCATGCTTCTGGAAGAAGTCCACAACTGCCTTGAGGACCTTATATGATATAAGCTCAATTTAGCCAAGAATCTGACTATATTCCACACATTTTCCTCTTTCTAGGTAATGACAGGAGTACCCCCCATACTTCCAATAACGTTTTGTCCAGGTAATTTATCTGTGGGTGTCTTTGACTCTGTATTATGAAAATACAAAAAAGATGTTTAATTATACTGATTTCTAGCATCAGCGATTAATGGGACAATGGCATCCAGAGCTAGGTTTACAATCAAAATGTTAACATTCAGTTACACGACAGCCTCCTCCTCGAACATGGTAGGAGCAACAGTTGGAATGTCGACGTTCCTGTGTACGTCCGTTCAGAAGGGCGTACACAAGGCAGGGACATGAAGCATGGCTGGCAATGGCAGCTGCCAACATTAATATCGACAGAACATTGTCGATCTTGTTGCGTCGGCCTTATGACCTACTTAATATGTATGAGTCGAGGATATGCGTCGCGGAAATCACCATTCACGGTTGTGATTTTCATGCATTTGATAGTAAATCCCAGAGCTAGATGGGAGGGGGTGTTAAATGAAGTATTTGCCTTGAGCACCAATACTACATATTTGTTCAAGAATTTTCTAAGGCAGAATGTTTCAAGGGCATTACTACCCTAGATAAATATTTTCCTTAACCTGATTTTTTTTCTTTTCCCACAATTCAATCACAATAGTTAGGTAGACAAATATGTACCTTCAGATATGACTACTTGGCAGTGACCTCATTCTTCACGAAACATCACACCATTTGCAAATTAGTGATAAATCCTACACTATCTATAAACAGAAAAACAGTAGCAGAGAGCCAACAACAGTTGTTAATACTATGTAGTTTATTTTTTCCTATTTAAAGTACTCACTTTTGAAGCAAAGTATCCATCTGTGCATTTATTTTAGTCTATGCATTTAAGCCAACACACATTTGACAGGAATCCTCTATATGCTACTGGGCTGGTAGAGTTCACTTTTTGTATTGGAAATGAAGAGTTTGCAATGCAGGGTTCAGCAGACAGCAATCTTTAACGTATCTTATTTGTTTGCTTCATTTGTAAATTTACTTTCCAAGAAATTAATTCCACAATGTTATCCATTTGATGTGCTGATCCCTTCTACAAAAACAACTTCTTTGGTCTGGGTGTATTTTGTGAAACAGTTGTCCATACACTGTATTGCTTTATATATTTAATGCTTCACAGCTAAACTGCAATTGTTATGGTAATTGCAGACAGGGTGATCTGTGTATATATCGTTAAGATATACAATGTCTGTTTAGTGTCTTCTCTATTTGTTTTAGTGATGTATGCCATAACTGAGTTCTTGTAAATTAGATAAATGTATATCTTTGTTTTTCTGATATCTTGCTTACACAGTGTATGACAAAAGTGCACACTGTAAAGAATAAAACATTTAAAAAATCTCTTACAGGGAAATGGAAGCATAATTATTGCTGAGATTTTAATGGATGTCAAATACTTCCTATTTCATGTAGCACAAGTATATTACTTCATATTTAGTTGCAGAGATTACATATGTTTTCTAAGAGCTTTGCTTTCATTAGTTGTTTTATGCAAGGTATCCCCTACAAGTCCGCAATCTGAAACACTTTAAGGAAGACAAACTGTTACCAAGAAATAAATCCTTATTGTCTTTGAATCTTGCAGGTTAAAGTGTGTAGACAGCATTTGCACAGAAATGTTTCCTATGTTTGCGAAATAACAGAAATACTGTTTGTGTTTATGTTTGCTTTAAGGTAACTTAGAGTTATTTCTCCTTGGACTGCTACTACTATTACTGTTTTAGTATCAGCTGAGAGGTAGCAGACAGATTATCAGTGCTACTGTGAGAAGGCTGTGGTACTCCTACCATATTTGTATGCTGTAAACTTGCATATCCATGAGTGCTTTTTATTCTTAAATTAACGTACAACTTAATGTATGCCTACTGCTTCCTGTATTGCTAGATCATGACCTGCTTTCAGAGGTGCTCTCTTATATCTTATTATGCACTCATTAGACTGTGTACCTTTATTTGCATGTTATAATTCATTTATTTGCATCCTCTTTCCACACTGTTTTCCTTGCTGGCCAGTAATGCTAGCTGCTGCTATGACTTGCACAATGCCTGTGCATGGAACCTTCCTGTTCAATAGTGCACTGTATACTATGCAAGGTCATTATTAATTACACACACCCACACAAAATAAAACAAAACAAACAAAAAAAATTGCTATTAAAAAAGTTTGTAGGACTCTTCTCCTGAATAACAAAATATGACATACGTAGCATATTCATATCTGCTTACATTTAAGTTATATGTGCAGATTCCAAAATAATTGAAACTAAAGGAAAGTCACTATGAGCTTTCAATAGTAATTAATGTGGCCTGTGGAATTCCTTGCCTGATACAGAGAAAGCACCCATAATATCTACCGAGGAGCCATTCCCTAAGCCTGATTCTCATATTTTACATTTTTTTTTATATAAAATAAATAAATAACCATTCCCAATTCTCACAGTTTACATTTCTTTTTATATAAAATAAATAAATAACATTCCTTAATCCTAATTCTCATATTTTACATTTGTTTTATATAAAATAAATAAATAACCATTCACTAAGCCTGATTTTCATGTTTTACATTTGTTTTATATAAAATAAATAAACAAACAATCAAGCACAGAACAAATTACATTTAAAGTAAAAACAAGTCTCTGCTTCTGTGATTAGGTGGGTTAACCTATTGGCCTGAAGTGTGGTTTAAAATTTCTGCCACTAATCTTTTGTGCCTCTTGGGGTTAATGTTTCCTTCTCAAAAACAGGTTATTATTGGTTGCTGAAGGTGCAAATAATGCACCCTTATAAAGTTGCTAATAGTTATGCAGTGCTTGGAGTGCTGGGATTACACTCTGATATAAGCCTGTTAACAGCCCATTTGCAACAACATTTAAGGGTGCTATTATGATCGGGTCTCACATTTGGGTGAAGCAGAAGACAGTGCCCACTGACAAAGAACAATAGCAGAAGGTAAAACAGCTTTTAAAAAATATTACTACATGACTCTGTCACAATTTTGTTTTTAAGAGGGACAGTTACTTTCTGGGAATATGTGAAGGACTCACAGGTGCAGCTAAATTGCAGAGGTGAAAATAGTATGCTGGAGAGGGGGGGCCAGGAAGGCAGAAGTCTAGTTAAGATCAGGAAGGGGTGGGGGTTGTGTAAAGGTATATGGGTATGTACATGCGGGGTTTAAAAAGCCACAAGTAGCCAGGAAAGATCTTTTTTCAACAGCAGAGCAGAACAAGGAGAGAAGAAGCAATGGTGCACAAGAATGAACAGAAGAAGCAGTGGAAAAGTAAGCAACAAAAGACAGAGACAGACAGAGAGAAGGAGGAAAGACAGAGGGACAGACAGAAGGACAGTGAGAGAGAGAGCGGGACAGACAGAGAGAGGCAGACTGAGAGGGAGACAGACTGAGAGAAGTGGGAAAGACAGAGGGACAAGCAGAAGGACAGTGAGAGAGAGCGGGACAGACAGAGAGAGGCAGATTGAGAGAGAGAGACAGACTGAGAGAAGGGGGGAAAGACAGAGGGACAGACAGAAGGACAGTGAGAGAGAGCGGGACAGACAGAGAGAGGCAGACTGAGAGAGAGACAGACTGAGAGAAGGGGGGGAAAGACAGAGGGACAGGCAGAAGGACAGTGAGAGAGAGCGGGCCAGACAGAGAGAGGCAGACTGAGAGAGAGACAGACTGAGAGAAGGGGGGAAAGACAGAGGGACAGGCAGAAGGACAGTGAGAGAGAGCGGGCCAGACAGAGAGAGGCAGACTGAGAGAGAGACAGACTGAGAGAAGGGGGAAAGACAGAGGGACAGACAGAAGGACAGTGAGAGAGAGCGGGCCAGACAGAGAGAGGCAGATTGAGAGAGAGAGACAGACAGAGAGAAGTGGGAAAGACAGAGGGACAGACAGAAGGACAGTGAGAGAGAGCGGGCCAGACAGAGAGAGGCAGATTGGGAGAGAGACAGACTGAGAGAAGGGGGGAAAGACAGAGGGACAGGCAGAAGGACAGTGAGAGAGAGCGGGACAGACAGAGAGAGAGGCAGATTGGGAGAGAGACAGACTGAGAGAAGGGGGGAAAGACAGAGGGACAGGCAGAAGGACAGTGAGAGAGAGCGGGACAGACAGAGAGAGGCAGATTGAGAGAGAGACAGACTGAGAGAAGGGGGGAAAGACAGAGGGACAGGCAGAAGGACAGTGAGAGAGAGCGGGACAGACAGAGAGAGGCAGATTGAGAGAGAGAGACAGACAGAGAGAAGTGGGAAAGACAGAGTTACAGACAGAAGAACAGTGAGACAGAGCGAGACAGAGAGAGGCAGATTGAGAGAGAGAGAGAGGGCGACAGACAGGTGTGTGTAAAGGTTCTACTCAGCTGGTGCTTAGCACAAGGTAAATAATGTTTGGTTAATTTTTAACTAACAAGAAAAAAAAAGCTGGTTGCTACGATAAACCTATTCTAGGTATTATGGAATTTATCAGCCAGTTGCAGATAATAAATGAATAAATGGGTATTATTGCAAAGCAATACTTAACTAAATGTTGTGTGAGTACACCAAGTTTAAGGTAGCCTTTCTGGAAATTATTACGCAGGGCCACATGGCAGAAGTAGCCAGGATGGAGACTCCATAGCAACCCTGACTCCAACAAAACCAAAACCACATGCCTTGCAATTTATGGCCCCGTGGATTTTGCATTATTTATTTATTTGCATGCTAACTAGCATATTTCTATTAATATAGAAAACAGCAGCAGGAGCTGGCACCCCTGTGGCTAGGTAGCAGAATAATATTGTGCCCATTTTAACTGTAATGGTGTTAACTTCTTTAGAACAATAAGAGGGAGGTAATGGGGCAGTGCACAGAACCTGTCAGAAAAAGGCTAGAATTTTCAGATGAAGGTGAAACGTTTATCTTATCAGTTAGATTCTTTTTATCTTTTGTTAATACCTGCAAAGCGTTTCGGAGGAATAGAGAACAGATTTAAGGTATGATCATGTGCAAGGAAGGTGGGAGTATTCCTAAAGCACAACTGATTTCATTTTAGCCACTGAATTCAAGGTATGATCTTGGCTCATGACTGCAGACCTTTTTGTAAGAGCAGTAAAACTGGTTTGTTAGCTTGTGTTTCTCATCCCTTCCCTCTAGAGTTATTAGGTTTCATGGAGGGGGTGGGGTGAGTGGAGACAAAACAGATAGCATAATGCAAGTTCTAAAAAGGTTGTATGTGTCATGTGGCATCCCATATACAGTCCCTGAGGATGATGTTTTGAAGTTTTGTCATGGTAATTTTTGGCATTGTAAATGCCTTCAGATGTAAAACTTTCCTAGCAATCACTTTATCTCATATTTTTGTAAGTTTAGTTTATAAATTTGCAAACACACTAACATATAAGTGTTTGCCTTAGGATATTCACATCAGTTTGTGGGAAGAATTCAGCAACACAGAACAAGGAAGCTTAGTCAGGTAGATGCAACTGATACTGCAGATTTACTTAGAAATCTGGCATATGTTTATATGTATAATGTATTAATGTAATGTAACGTACTTAATTAATAGGACCAAACTTACTGCATCAGTGTGCATTGTCTGAGCAATACCAAGGAAGAAACTAATATCGGGCATTATTGATCGACTATGGCCATCAGTGAAACATAAAGTCACACTAATAGAGGGACAGCAAAAAAGGGGGGAGGGGTTCATCTAGTATTCACTTGGGGGATCTACTTTGCTGTACAACTCTGATGTCATGCAAGTTGAGACATACTGGGTATAATGTTTAGCTTATTGTATTGTAAATACTACTCTATAAGTATGCTAAGATCGATTGACAACTTCTTTGAATCACGTGTTCTTTTCTGTAGATATTTATTTGGAGCTCCTCATGGAGCACGAGTCAGGTCTGTACACATTCTGATGACCTGCCCACCTTTTTATAAGCAACTAACTATAGCTGACACCACACAGCAATAGTTAAAGCAAATAAATGAAATTTCAGATCAGCAGGCAAGTATAGATATACTTGGAGTGGTTGGAGTTTGCAAATCAGTAAATGAAGACCAAGGCGTCATTTGGAATGGTATCTGAAGTAATAGTAGTAGTAGTAATAGTGGCTTTGTTGAGGATCAGTAACCCACCAGATGTGCAGTAGCAAGCCCCGCCCCAACCCCGCCTGACACCCAGGATCATGTCAACGTTGCTAAGCATTCCCAAATAATTATTCATTCTGCCTGGTTGGCAGCATGAATATTCATAGTGAAGCCGCCGGGTGGGTTACTGACCCTCATCAAAACCATTCTGTTATCAGATGTGTTTTAGTGAACTTTAGAGTAAGGTGTGTTAGAGTTTGCTATATTTTTTCAGCTCTTAAAATTGTAGTCAGTAACCAGGAAACTGTTAATAATTTAGAATTATTGGCATGGTTTCCAATAAATATCGAAACCTTCTAATTGTCAGAAGCCCAGAGGTTATGTAAAACCCTGAAAAGTTTGCACTGCTTTGTAAAACTGAATGAAGATTTAATAGCATGTTTAAGCAGCCTCTTGTTATTGTTTTCTGTTTTTATTTCAGTGTTTTTAACATTAATGTAAAAGTATGTGAATGCATTGCACTGGAATGCTGCTTTTAATCAGTCTTAAAACTGAAGGAATAAATCCTATATTTCAGGTGTTTGAGTCAGCGTTTTTTCATTACTATCCATACACATAAACATAAAATATTCAGAGATTGTTGTAGTGATGTCTAACCTTTCATTAAGTTAAGTTCTAAACCTGAAGATGGACTTGCATATGAATCGTTTGTATATTAAACAGAAGCCCGCCTTTACTGGTAAAATATAACTAAATATAAATATAAAGAGTTCTTCTGGACTGATATGTAGATAAAGGAGTTCCATAAAGTCTTTTTATTTTATTTTATATTATTTTTGCATTGAATGTACCTTACAGGCATCAGTGCTGAAGTATACAGGAGAAATGCACACATTATATTCTTATATTTTGTGAAGCCACCTGAATCAGGAAATGAACATGAAAGTTAAGATTGCACATGACGGCTCAGAGATTTCAAATAACTTGTTATGCTTGTATGTATGTTTTTGGCATACTGTGTAAAAATGATGAAATACCGCATAGCTAGGTGATGCTAAAAATTCCATATTTAGTTTGCAACTAAGATAATACCCTACAACATAAAGTAAAAAATTGACAATGCTCACATAACATTTTTGAATATAACAGCATTCCCTTACACATGGGCCCTTATTCGCAGAACATGGCAAAAAGGAACCCAACACATGAATGGTTTACCTTAAATGTGAACCACAATGCATAACCCAAGAGCCACGCTTATTGTAAAGTGCTTGCTTCTGAGCATACCTCTCAAGTGTACCTCATTACGAGGAATGTACCTCGTTTGTGGTCTTAAAAAGTTCATGTTCCTCAAAGTTCCACATTGAAAGAGTCTGTCACACATTCAGTGTTAGGAATCTTTTTAAGCGAAATCCATGGTAAATAGAAATTAATCATATTAATTAATTAAAGGATCTTCTTTATAAGTAAAACCAGCATATTTTAACCATCCTATGACCTTCCTAGTTGAAGTTGTTAGTAAGCCATTAGTATGTGTTCCACATTTTGTCCATTTGTTCCACATTATGAAGGCGAGTGTTCCACATTATGGAGATGGAAGGTTGAGAGCTATGCTTCTGAGAAATGAGGATTCTTTTCCACAATGAATACAAAGTGAAAGTATCTTCTCCTGCAGTGAACCCCCAAAAAATATATATTTTTTTGCATGTAATATTACAACAGTTTCCTGCAGTTAAGAGCTGTTTCTGGAAGAAAAGAAAATATATAAACCAAACAAATTTGTGCTTCTGAAGTAATACCAGCCCAAAACACATTATTACATTTTTTTTAATCATTATCATGAATTTTTCTGCTAACTGTGGTGGTGGTGCTGCAGTAGCGTTGTCGCCTCACAGTAAGACGTTGTCCTGTTCGATTCTCAGCTAGAGTGTCTTCTGTGTGGAGACATGCGTGAATGGGTGTACCTTCGTTGAAGGTTGTGCGTCAGGGCCGACAACTCTGCATGTAAAAATCTACTGCCAATCATTAGTGGACCGGAGTTCTGCTGTGGTGACCCCTAACTGGGAAAAGCCGAAAGACACAACAACAACATAAATTTTTCTGCTGTAAGGAACAGTTTCTGGCAAAAGGAATAATACAAAATAATACAACTTAACCCTGCTTCTGAATTAAAACTCGATAAAAGAAATCTGAAAAAAAGTGATTCTGAATTACAACTCATTGATGAATTCCTTTCATTAAATGTTGTTTTGCAGGTCTGAATACTACTGGCCAATGTAAACTACTCAAGAAGCAATGTATGCATGATGTCACTGGCAAATCTGTATTCCGTGTCAGTCATGCCATATTAGCATACTGCGTCACCAGCCTCTGCCTTGTCAATCAAGCAGGCCACTCCCATTCCTGCAAAAAGCTGTAGGGTGGGTTACTGATCCTCAACAAAACCGTAATAGTAATAATAACATTAAATAATAATAATTCCTGTTTTTGTTTGTCAACAAGGTGCAGTAAACCAAGGTTACATTTTATACTTCTGAAGGTAGAAGTTTACAGCAGTGCAATATATCACAGAGACTTTCAGAAATGAATGCAAACTTAAAATCAATTTCTGCTTATAGTTTGAAGAGTTAACGTTAAAAATGTATGGTAGCGGTATGAATTAAAACTGCTAGAACCTGTTTCCCAAGTCATATGGCTCTTATGTTCTTGGTGGGATCACAGATTATGAGACTGTTTTGATAACAGTTTTATTACTTCTGGAGGTATTGTCATGGTTGGTGATAGCCAGATTCATGATATTGCAGCAGACCTGAACAAGGGTAGAGAAATTAGGCGGATGGGTACTGAGGAAGGCTTGATAAGACTGTAAGCAGCTCTTGCAGTATAGTTTGATGGGGTAACTGCTGCACTTAAATGGCTGATGTCCAGCAGTGCTCAGCAGAGTGAAGGTTTGCTGGGTGAGACAAGATGAACTGGTGAACTCATCTCATCATGCATTATTTGTATGCTTTATTGGGTTGCATGCAGAAAGGTGATACAGCAGCCTTACGTTATGCCACTCAGATTTAAAAGGTGGGCATTAAGGTCAGATTATGGGGTAAACTGGCTAACAAGATAAAAAGGATTGGCAGGGTTTAGGCTTAGTCATAAACTGAAGTTAAATGACACCTGTTTGGCAGGCACAGACATATTTACCCCTGGGGCTGGATTTACACCCTGACTTTGCTGGGTCTATACAGGCAGGGAAGAGAAATTAATTAATAAATAAATAAATGTGAAGGTCCACAGTGAGAAAGATGTCACATGTTTGAGAATATCCTGGTACCAAAAGGGGAGAGGATGCCTCGTATATGGGTATGGTATGGCTGGTGTTTATGATTAGCAGTAACGCACTGAAAGAGTTGCAGATCTAACAGGATTTGCAGCAGTACCTTCAAAGGTTAAACTGAATACTGTTCTCCCGATTCTCCAGCATTACCCTTTACACAGAGTTTCACACCGAAGCCCCTTAACTGACTTTAAGCCTGAGTGGTTGACAATAAGACAGTTCAAGGAACAAAATGGAGTGGTTATGAGGGGAGTGTCACTTCACTTTTCAGTACAGTTGGTGGTTCAGTTTTCCTTGGCAGCTAAGAAGAGTTAAAATGTTTCAGAGGGTAAGTACAGTAGACCCTTTATTAATGGAACATGGATGGTGTTACATTAAGAACAAGATAACACAAATGGCTAAGTCATTTGTCGTGTAGAATTACTGATTTAACTCTTTAGGTACAAAATGTGGCATCTATTTTTGGGAGGTATTTCAGTGGGAAAGGGTTTGCAGAATTTTGATTTAAGGAGTTTGTAATGAGTACAGTTTGGCATCTATTTTGCTGGGGCAATACACCTCAGGGTGAGAGTTGCAGGAAAAGCAAAGTATGTCTTGGGGCACAATGTGAGAGTAGTCAGATCGCCATGTAAGCATGTGGGGAGGGGGACTAGCAACACAGTGCAAGTGAAGAAGTTTCAGGGTTTTTCTTATTTTATAGTATTTTGTTTATATCTGCCTACTGGATAGAACTTCTTCTTCTTCTTCTTTCGGCTTATTCCGGTTAGGGGTCGCCACAGCGGATCACCTTGTCCGCACATTGAATGGCAGTGGAGTTTTACGGTGTCGAGTTGCCAGCCCGGCGCCCAACCTTCCACAGAAGGCACACTCACACGCACACCTAGGGCCAATTTAGAGTGTCCAATCCACCTGCAGCATGTCTTTGGGATGTGGGAGGAAACCGGAGCACCCGGAGGAAACCCACGCGACCACAGGGAGGACATGCAGACTCCGCACAGAAGGCACCCCAGCCGAGGATCGAACCGGAGAACCTCTTGCTGTGAGGCAGCAATGCTAACCACTGCACCACCGTGGCCGCCCTCCCTACTGGATAGAACACTGATCACAAATGGCTAATGGCAGGCTCAGTCTGCGTTTTGTATTAACAAAACCCAAATTCTACATCTGCATGGCATTAACATATAAAATACATGAAAATAGGAAACCGTACATATACATAGAGGTAAAAATATAATACAGGAACACAGGAAACTGCATTTACATGGAGGTTAACATAAATGTTGCAGTCAAACAAATGCCTGAAAAGCAAAAAAAGAGCAGTTTGTACTGAAATGCAGCCAGCACAACATAACATTCAGAGCACAGCATATTCTGTGAGGGGGAATGCTATTGGTGACTCACTTTCTCATTTTCAGTGGGACAGGCTCAGACAATTGGTACCAGCAGCAGACTCAAAGCCTTACATGATTCCATGACAACTTTGTGAGCTCATAAAAGTGGATCTGAGGCGTGACAGAGAAAACACTGCATCCAAATGCATGAGTATGGTATAACAAATGTATTATCCATGTTATGGAAACAAGGGCTGATATAGGTGGAAAAAAATGGCCATTATCTATACTGCAGCTGTTAAGTTACATTTTAGTTTGAAAAACTTCAGTATCTAAGTTCAGTACTGGTGCACACATGGCAGCAATTAGTTGGTACAAATGTGTGCAAGGGTAGCAGGACAACACACAAGCATTTGCAATTAGAATGATGCTCCAATTTTGGGTAAGAATGGAGATCAGGAGAGCAGGTGGGCATCAGCCCATCAGGCCAAGTAATTTAGCAAGTGCTGTTTTGGACAGCACAATAATAGCATTTTGCAGTGTGTTCCAGATATCTGAGACAGTGCAGCTCAGTAGGAATGACAACCCTTCATGGGTACTAGAGCTCACTGATCTTGTGGTGCATTCCAGATATCTGAGACAGTGCAACTCAGTAGCAGTGACAACCCTTCATGGGTACTAGAGCTCACTGATCTTGTGGTGCGTTCCAGATATCTGAGACAGTGCAGCTCAGTAGCAGTGACAACCCTTCATGGGTACTAGAGCTCACTGATCTTGTGGTGCATTCCAGATATCTGAGACAGTGCAGCTCAGTAGCAGTGACGACCCTTCATGGGTACTAGAGCTCACTGATCTTGTGGTGCATTCCAGATATCTGAGCTAGTGCAGCTCAGTAGCAGTGACAACCCTTCATGGGTACTAGAGCTCACTGATCTTGTGGTGCATTCCAGATATCTGAGACAGTGCAGCTCAGTAGCAGTGACGACCCTTCATGGGTACTAGAGCTCACTGATCTTGTGGTGCATTCCAGATATCTGAGTTAGTGCAGCTCAGTAGCAGTGACAACCCTTCATGGGTACTAGAGCTCACTGAGCTTGTGGTGCATTCCAGATATCTGAGTTAGTGCAGCTCAGTAGCAGTGACGACCCTTCATGGGTACTAGAGCTCACTGATCTTGTGGTGCATTCCAGATATCTGAGACAGTGCAGCTCAGTAGCAGTGACGACCCTTCATGGGTACTAGAGCTCACTGATCTTGTGGTGCATTCCAGATATCTGAGCTAGTGCAGCTCAGTAGCAGTGACAACCCTTCATGGGTACTAGAGCTCACTGATCTTGTGGTGCATTCCAGATATCTGAGACAGTGCAGCTCAGTAGCAGTGACGACCCTTCATGGGTACTAGAGCTCACTGATCTTGTGGTGCATTCCAGATATCTGAGTTAGTGCAGCTCAGTAGCAGTGACAACCCTTCATGGGTACTAGAGCTCACTGATCTTGTGATGCATTCCAGATATCTGAGTTAGTGCAGCTCAGTAGCAGTGACAACCCTTCATGGGTACTAGAGCTCACTGATCTTGTGGTGCATTCCAGATATCTGAGACAGTGCAGCTCAGTAGCAGTGACGACCCTTCATGGGTACTAGAGCTCACTGAGCTTGTGGTGCATTCCAGATATCTGAGTTAGTGCAGCTCAGTAGCAGTGACGACCCTTCATGGGTACTAGAGCTCACTGATCTTGTGGTGCATTCCAGATATCTGAGACAGTGCAGCTCAGTAGCAGTGACAACCCTTCATGGGTACTAGAGCTCACTGATCTTGTGGTGCATTCCAGATATCTGAGTTAGTGCAGCTCAGTAGCAGTGACAACCCTTCATGGGTACTAGAGCTCACTGATCTTGTGGTGCATTCGAGATATCTGAGACAGTGCAGCTCAGTAGCAGTGATGACCCTTCATGGGTACTAGAGCTCAGTAATATTAAGAGAGATGCTGACAGAATAGGGGTGCATGGGAGGAACAGTAAAATGGACCAGCTAGGAAAAGGAGTATGGCAGAAGCTCTAGCCCTTAAAGAATAGAGGGTGGGATATGCTAGACAGGGGTCCAGGAAAGTAAATAATGTGGGAAGAAATAGCCAGGGAATTGTTATGGCTAGGCTTGTATAGGCCCTAGGGCTGATAGCCTAGTACCAACCTATGAACCTATGAACCTATATAGTTAGATGGTTTAAGAAATTCCAGGTGATACATTTGAGTGACGATGTGTCACAAAGCTTGTGCTCCCTTATCTAATTGCTGATACAGAGCAGCACTGACAAAGCCATAGCAAGGCTGGATCTTGACATCAGCAAGTTAACAGCTCATTCCTTCAGAAAAGGAGCTGCATCACATGTCCACTCAAAGAGCATCATAAATTGAAGTACTGCGCTTGGGTTGGAGGCGGCAAGCTTACAGATGTCAGAACATGATGATTAATCATCATTCTCTTTTGCATGTGTCATAAAACAATTGACAGAGGTGTGGATTCTGGGGCATTCTTTTGTGTACCATCTGGCCAAAGAATTGAGTGAATTTGGACGGAACCTGCATTTCACAGAGAAAGAAATGCTGGTTCATTGGTTGGGAAGGGGAGGAATGCAGTGGAGTGTGGCAGCACTTGCTGGCAGCATTAACAGAGTATTCTGAGTCCCTACCTGAGCAAGTTTTATTTATATTACATATGGGGGGAATAAAATTTGTCAATGGTCCAGTGGTCAGATATATTGTAAAGACCAGTCCAGCAAGGGCAAATAATGTCAGAGCAGTAAAAAGGGCTAGGAAGTTGACCAACAGATTCATTAGACAGCAGATAGGAACACTGGGGGGGGGGGGAGTTGTACTGCACCTCACTAATCAGTTCACCGTAGTTGTACAGAAGCGGTGGAGTTTATATGTCACATTCAGGAACAAAGTTATTTATAGGAAACTTTAAAGAAGGGACTGCAAAGTTGACAGATATACTGGTGGGCATGTAGGACAAACCATCTTCCTGTGGTGGAAGGGCAGACTTGGAAAACTAAAATTGCAAATGACTGTGCTTGGCCTGGGGATGGGTGCAAGCTTGGACAGCTTGGCTCTTCACTGGGTGGGCTACCCTATGGTGTAGCAGGAAGGCTGGGGTCCAGCAAGTGGCAGATCCCCTTCAGCCACTGATTATCTAGCTGAATGTTAACAGGGTCGGTCAGACTTTGGTTGTAGATCCCTTCAGCCATTGGTGTTGGTTGAGCATTACAGGGACTACGATGGTATTTTATGGCCTGGTTGACTGGATTTGACTTTCTTCTAAGTTCTGCCTTTTGCACACATTTGAATATTTTTGATTGGCATTGAATTATGATCCAGCACTGAGTTGATACCTAATTTGATTGGCATAATAAATGCATGGCTGAGGCCATTTCTTCCAAACAAGTGTGATTTGTAAAATGATGTGCATGTTGTGGGAGCATGTCAAAGAATTGTAGCCACAGCTATATTGCTGAGGTAAAAATAGTAGACAGGAGAGGGGGGAGGGGGCTTGGAAGGCAGGAAGTTAGTTAGGATCAGGAAGAGGTGAAGTAGGGGGTTTGTGTAAAGGAAGACAGGTAGTTAGAGGAAGGGTTTAAAAAGCCACAACTAGCCAGGCAAGATCTCTCTTCACATCAGTGCAGAACAGATGCCTTCACATGCTTCCTTGTAAAAACAGTCAGAGGTGTAGATATCACAAGGTGAGAATTAGTAAGTGCTGAATGATAAGAGTAGGTAGGTGCTTGCTGACCCATAATCCTGTCTTTCCCACTGGGTTTTCAGGTTTTTGCCTTCCCCAGCAATTGGTAGGTAAGACAGGTAGGTGTTTCAGCCATGAAGGGTGGAAGGGTAGACTTGGAAAACTAAAATTGCAAAAGAATGTGCTTGGCCTGGGGAGAGGTGCCGGCTTGGACAACTTGGCCCTTCTCTAGGTGGGCCACCCTGTGGTGTAGCAGGCAGGCTAGCATCCCCAGCCTGGGGTTCCACAAGTGGCAGAACCCCTTCAGCTACCTGCATCTGGATAAATGGTGACAGGGGACTGTTAGTGTTTGGTTGTAGAGCCCTTTAGCCATCGGTGTTGGTTGAGCACTTACAGGGACTACGGTGGTATGATATGGCCTGGTTGATTGGATTTGACTTTCTTCCAAATTCTACCATTTGCACACATCTGAATATTCTTGGTAGGCATTGAAATGATTGGGATTGACTTATGATCTGGCACTGATTGGGATAATAAATGCATGGCTGTGGCCATTTCTCCAAACAAGTGTGTGGTGTCATTTGTAAAATGATGTGCTTGCTTATTTTCATCCAAGGCAATAACATCTGTCTGTGTGACAGCAGTGAAGTATTTTACTGGATTTCAGTGCATTTGAAAGCCAGTAAAAACGTTTGAGAGCCTACATTTTTTTGTAACTAGTAGAGTTTAGGACAGGCCGTCTAAAGAATGTGACTACTGTAAAGATTAGTTTGTGCTGAAATGCTTGTCATTTATTCTTCAGTAATATTTATGGCTCTAGATATATAAACAATTATTACTTCCAAGAATGTATTTCCTTTACATCCTACATATCTGATCCATTTCATTAACTCACTCATCATAAACTGAGACTCAGCTTACCACACCATTACTACTATGAACCCACTACACATAATTTGGTCCCCTCTTTCATCTTATTGGTCTCTACTAGCTCTCCAGCTGCTACTGCCCATATCTCCACCACCTCTCTTCTTCCTACTTTAACTATGTTCTTCCTTTTCTATTTTCTGCTTATGTAACTGTAAATATATTTGGTTTGTTTGATCTTGTGTACATATTATTTGTTAGATTTTTTATACTTACTTATAAATGTAAGCCATTGTTCTTTGTATACTGTACATTATTATGTTATTATGTAACCCAGGCTGAGCCTGTAACTGGTCATTTGATCAGTATTCTAACCCAGTAAACACATTTAAATAAATATTTGTTTGAGCCATGAGGATATAACTTAATTTTGTCTAATGGTTCAGGATGCAACTATTGGAGTTTTGTGCACAAAATTCCAGATCTCTTTTGGAAAGAATGGGTTATTAGTTAAATGTAATAACTGGTTCTTGATGGCACAGAGCATATGCATCCCTCCTAGATATGTTGTGTTAAAAATGTGGAGGTTATTATGTAATAAAAGCGTTTCCATAGTGTATAATGTCTGGTGGAGGAAAGAAAGGTGCAGAGCTCTGTAAAGAGGGTTTCTTAAATCTGTCAGCAGTGTAGGTGCTTAGATCTCCTCTGAAAGAAGCACAAAGTCTTTTCAACAGATTGGGTAGATAGGTATCTGCTATTTATTTATTTGACATCTGCTTATTGGGAAAGTCCGAATTACAGAGTCTAATAAAGAAGAATGACATAATAAATAAGTCAAAATTCAGCTTCAACTCATACAGTGTGAACCTATACATACTGCAAATATTTGGACAATTATAAGAAGTTGATAAAGAACATTGTCAACAGATAAAATATTAAGAAGTTGCAGTTCAGAGAGATGACGTTAAACACATTGGGTACACTCTGGAACAGAAAATGACCAGATAATATAACCTAGAGAAAATGTTTTATCTCTGTCTAAAATATATTTTACTATTTTATTTTTCTCTGAACATAGTTAAAGTATGTTGGTGTTGGAAGAGGGGATGGACTAGTTCAGCCTAGGGTAGTGCAGGAGTTATACAATTCCATCACTTGGCCTGACTTTACTTTTTTCTTACCCACATTAGAGCTAGGGTTACCACCTGTCCCACTTTGCGAGGGACAGCCCCTCTTTGGGCAGTTGTGTCCTGACAAAAAATTGTAAAAATGGCAAATGTCCTGAGATTTTTGGACAAAATTATTTCCTATAGTTTATGTAATAGCTGCATAAAACAGTTATTCTGTATCTAAAATACGTAAATGTTATAAGAAACAGAATAAGCAACTAAAATGCTACAAGAATAAGCTTTTATTTATGCAAAAATTTTAAGTTCTAACTTTTGTACTGACTGTGGGTATATGTCGACCTGTAAAATCTGATGTTTGTACCAAAAATGTCCCACTTTGCCCATTTGAAAAGGTGGCAACCCTGAGTAGAGCTACTACATGTCAGACAGTTTTATATCTGTGGATAGAATCTGCCATCTTTTTGTTCTCAAAGCCATGCAAAGACCCTTTTGCTATGTGAGTCATATGGGAAATTTAAACAATTTTTAGTCCATATTCAGGTCATAATTTCCTTGTAGTTCCCTTGTTCTGGTTTATCTGGTTCAGACAAACAAAATGTATTTATTTCTCAGCATGGATGTCAAGAAATTATTTAATGAGGTTGATTAGAATTTGTTATTTTGGGTACTTGGCTGATCTGAGCTGACTACGGGCATCACTGATATATTAGGCATCCTACCTGGGAAAGCCAGGGCAGTTTTAAGATGGAAAGTAGTAATGGTCATGGTTGTTTGCAGTATGACAAGACAGCCAGCAGACCAGTCAGCTGATACCCTGACTGTTTGGTCACTGAGACTTTTCCCTGAGTTGTTTAGTTGGATCTGTTGATGCCAACAATAATTTCCTGAATTGTACTGAATTATTCAGTAAGAAGCCAAGGATACTTTATAAAAAAGAGTAGGTAGAAGCTGACAGTGAATACACATGATTTGCTGGACTCCTCATTCTTCTAGAATACTACCGCCCATATCTCAACCCCCTCTCTTTTTCCTCTCCTGGCTTGGGGACCTTATATAATATAAGCTCAATTTAGACAAGAATCTGACTATATTCCACCCAGTTTTCCTTTTTCTAGGTAATGACAGCAGGACCCCCCACACTTCCTATACCTTTTTGTGCAGGTAATTTACCTGCGGGTAGTTTTGATTCTGTATTATTAGAATACAAAGAATATGTTTAATTATACAGCTCTGATTTCTAGCATCAGTAATTAATGGGACAATGACATCCAGAGCTGGATGGGGGGGGGGGGGGGGGCAAATGAGGTATTTGCCTTGGGCACCCATACTACATATTTATTCAGGAATTTTCTAAGTCAGAATGTTTCAAGGGCATTATTACCCTAGTTAAATGTTTTCCTTAACCTGATGATTTTTTTTCTTTTCCCACAATTCATTCACAATTGTCAGGTGGACAAATATGTACTTTCAGATATGGCTACATTATGCACTGGCCTCATTCTTCACCAAACATCACACTATTTGCAAATTAGTGATAACTCCTACACTGTCTATAAACATAAAAACAGTAGCAGAGAGCCGACAAGAGCTAGGCTGTTAAAACTATCTACAGCTTTGTTAATCGGCACTCATGGGGATTGATAGATGCTGGATAACTGTAGTTTCTGGTTGTTTGAGAGTTACTACTAAAAATAGGCCTGAATAATACTGTACCCTATACTATTTCTGTGGATCCCTAGTGATATCTGCATTGCTTACTGTACTTATTTCCTTGTTTCACTTGAAAGAAAGTTACTGTTTGTCATTTTTGCATTTAAGTTACCTGTAACACATTGCACTTAAGTTACCTGGCACTTGCTCACTAAAGCAATTATGTAAGTCAGCACTAAAAAATTAAAAGCACTACACCCTCACAAGCTCCCCTTGAGTACCTTGTTCCCCATTGGCCCTTTTTTTCAATTATAAAGGAATTCCCAATACTATTCTAGCATGTCCAAAGGTCAGTTGTCAATCTCCTCTCCGGTCCAGCTGGTGAATCTGGGAAACCTGAGGCAATGTTACAACTGCCTCATGTACACAGACAACCCTCTCCTCCTTCCAACAAATTCCAACACATGTGAGAGATGCAACCATATAGCCAAACTGGAGGCTAAGCTCTCTCAACTCAGTACTGGCGTAACCAGTCAGAAGGAGAAGGAAACCACACTCACTACAATTCCAGTCTCACATAGACCTACCACAACAGCAAACCAAACACATAAACACACAAAAACATACTCGGAGGCTCTAAATAAAAATCTGCCTAAGCAGCAGAGACCTCCAAAGCAGACACCCAAGCAACCGCTACCCCAAAACAAAACATGTGCAACACATAGCTCACAAAGCCAGTGTGCTGAACAGTCACAGCCCTTAAGGCTAAACAACACACCTGATACACTTGTAATAGGTGACTCTATCGTTAGGCACACTGACGTCCCACTCACCAGGCTGAACAAGGAGAAGGTCACGGTGAGCTGCCTGTCAGGCGCTAGGATCTGCCACATAACACAATCACTCCAAGGCAAGTACAAATATGACTCAGTCATTGTCCATGCTGGTGTGAATGACCTGAGATGTACCTCCCTGGACTACATGAAAAGAGACATAAAGGAGCTCTCTGAGCATGTAGCCCAGGCCGGTATGATCCTGACCTTGAGTAGCATCTTACCCTCACCAAGAATGATGCCACAATATGAAGACAAGATGATCAATTTCAACAATTGGCTTAAGTATTGGTGTCATTCAAAGGGGATCCAATGCCTGTCAGCCTGGGATGACATGCTCGACAAGCCACGATGCTTCGCTAGGGATGGCTTGCACCTGTCACCCCTGGGCTTTCGGATATTGGCAAAGGCTCTTGCTACCCCCATAGCACCTTTTTTAGGCAAGGCTCAAAAGACAAACCCACCTCCATAGGTATCACAAGGGATAAGAAACTAAGAGTAATGCTACTCAACGCCAGAAGTCTAAACCTCAAGATGCACGCAGTCAAAACTCTCCTTAGCATGGAGAACATTGATATCTGTGCAGTAACAGAAACCTGGTTCAAGGCTCCCGAGAGCACCCCAGCACTACCAGGTTATACCTCATACCATGCTTTTCAGCCCCAAAACTTGGACCGAACCACAAAAGGAGGGGGAGTATCAATATTCATCAAAGATACCCACACCTCCAGGTTGGTGACACAGCACGAAGCATCAGAGACTATCCATGTGCAACTAACAGTGGGTAAAACTGCTTTCCAGTTTATAGCCTGCTACAGACCACCCTCCCAAACCTAGGAACCCCACTCGGCCTTCCTGAGAACACTGGAAAATATGAAGGTCTCTCCAAACACCATTATATTGGGTGACTTCAACTACCCAAACATAGACTGGGAGCATTACTCTAGCTCCAACGCCCTAGCCCAAAGGTTCCTAGAATTTATAAACTCAAATGCTATGGAACAACTTGTTACCACTCCCACAAGAGGGGAAAACATACTGGACCTGATCATCACCAACATGGGGACTCTATGCTCCAGACCGGAAGTGTATCCCTCACTGGTAAGATCAGACCATAAACTAATCTCACTGGATATTCACATCCTGACCCCAGCCCCTGCCCAGAAAACCACAGTGAAAAACTTCTCTAAAGCAAATTTCACACTCCTCAAAACTGAGGTGGAAGCCTTCAAACCCCCCAGGCCTGTGGAAAATACGGCCCAGACCACAGAATCCTTTATAAACGCATTCTATGAACACCTTCAGGAATGCATGGATCATGCAATCCCACATAAAACCTAGACCCAATCCTCCAAAGGCAGACGTCCAGTCTGGTGGACCCCAGCCATAAACAAACTATACAATAGAAGGAGGAAGCTACTACATGATAGAGCAAAATCCCAAAAAGGGAAGGCATCTCTGATCAGTGTTAGCAAAAAACTACGGGCACTCATAAAATCATCTAAGGCGAGCTTCGAGAGAAAAATTGTACAGGACACTAAGGATAATCACAAGGCTTTCTTTAGTTATGTTAGGAACCTGGGTGGGAATTCCCAGATATGCTCAGAATTAGTCCAAAATGACAAAAAATACACCGAACCCACAGACATTGCCAACATCCTAGCTGACAGGTTCAGCGCAAACTCCCCCCCCCACCAAAAAGGCAAATATCTATCCCAGCAGAGTGCTGCCCCCCTGACATCTCAGATTCTCAGGTAAGAGCCACCCTCTCCAAAGCAAAAAACACAGCATCAATGGGACCAGACAGTGTCCCGGGCTGCGTCCTACATGAACTCCAAGAAGAGCTAAACCCAAACATAAAACTACTGTTCAATCTCAGCCTTATTACAGGATATGTACCTAAAGAGTGGCGTACAGCAACAGTTGTCCCTCTCCACAAAGGTGGTGCCTCAACGGATCCTGGAAATTATCGCCCCATAAGCCTGACTAGCTTGGTCTGCAAAGCTATGGAAAGGATCATCATGGACCTCATAAATAAAGATATTGGGGACCTACAGACACTGGATCCTACCCAGTTCAGCTTTGTTAAGGGCAGATCCTGCCTCTTAAACCTGCTCGATTTCTTTGAAACAGTCACCAAGGCCATTGACGAGGAGAAGGTGGTCCACACAGCCTACCTGGACCTTGCAAAAGCCTTCGATACAATACCCCACTTGGGCATTATAGATAAGCTCACCAGCTTAAATATAAACCCCTATGTCACTAGATGGGTTGCAAACTGGCACAAGGGCAGAACCCACATGGTTAGAATTGCTGGAGCCATGTCAGACTCCAAACCAGTTACAAGTGGCATCCCACAAGGCTCAGTCCTGGGACCTCTCTTGTTCGGTATATATTTCTCGGAGGTGCAGCCCAACATGAAAGGACTGTGGCTGACCAAGTTCGCAGATGACTGCAAACTGGGTGCCATAATTGACTCTCCAGCCGACACAAGCATCCTCCAAAAGGGCCTCATAGAAACAGACAACTGGTGCCAGAGCCATGGCCTCAAGCTAAATGCCAAAAAGTGTATAGTCATCCCCTTTGGCAAAAACAAAGTGCCCACAAATTACCACATAGGTGGTAATCCATTAAGTACAGAAGAAGTAATTAGGGACCTGGGGACCCAAGTTGATAGCAATCTCTCATTTGACAACCACGTGGCCAAAGTGGTTAGAAAAACATTTTATATAGCCCACCTAATCATGAAGGGATTCACATCTAGATCAGGGGAGGTCATCGTGCCTCTTTACTCATCCCTCATCAGGCCCATAATTGAGTACAATGCCCCTTTTGGAATGTACTTTACCAGACACCTGCAGCAACTGGAAAGACCCCAAAAGTACCTCACCAAGAGGATCAAAGGGCTCAAACAGATGCCATATGCTGCCCAGTTAAAGAAACTCCAGCTCTACTCAGTGGCATACCGCCTGCTCAGAGGCAATCTGTGCCTGACGTATAAAGCAATGTCCAACCCGGAATTAATTGACATGCTGCACCTCAGAAAATCCAAATCCCATCGAGCTACGCGCTCGAGAGACTTGAACCTCAGCACTGAAATAAATAGGACATGCTGGAGGGACAGATTCAGAACCCAGAGGCTCCCTTCATTCTGGAATAAAATCCCAGTCCAGGTTAGGCAGAGTCCCTCATTGACTCTCTTCAAGAGGAATCTTGATGAGTGGATGGGAGATCATAGGTTTACCCTGGGTACCACTTCTGTGTCACTGTTAGACAGAGGCACAGTATACTAACCTGAAAAAGGGCATAGCAAAATTAATTTAAAATGGGTGGCGAAAGCCAAACACACTCTGGCTAGGCTTATAAATGCCCTAGGGCAGATAGGCTAGTATGAACCTATGAACCTATGAACCTATTTGTTTGTTTGGTTTGACTTGTTCTCAGGTTGGGGAGAGGGGAATTTATCTTCATTTTTAAAACTCTAAAACTCTAAAAAAGTAAGGTATGTTTCTGTAGAGGGAAAACAGAAAGTGCAACACATGAAAACTGTATTGTATTTCTTTGATTTTTTTTTTTTTTTTTTTGCCGGTTACTTGAGAGTGCTGTTTGCTTGAGTTCCGGTTAACTAAGAGTTTACTGTAGGTTTCTTCCCATTTAAAGTACTCACTTTTAAAGTGAGGTATCTGTCTGTGCATCTGTCTCAGTCCACGCATTTAAACCAACATACATTTGGCAAGAAACCTTTACCTGCTACTGGGCTGACAGAGTTCACTTTTTGTGTTTTAAATAAAGAGTTTGCAATGCAGAGTTCAGCAGACAGCAATCTTGAGCATATTTCATCTGTTTGCTTAATTTGTAAATTTACTTTCCATGCAATTAATTCCATACTGTCATCCATTTGATCTGCTGATCCCTTCTGCAATAACAACTTCTTTGGTCTGGGTGTATTTTGTGAAACAGTTGTTCTTGCATTGTACTGCTTTATATAGTTAATGTTTCACAACTACACTGCATTTTTTATTGTATTTGAAGACAGGGTGATCACTGCATGTCGCTGTGATACACAATTTCTGTTGAGTGATGTAGCCACTGTCAAAATATTCCAATTCTTCCTCACAATATTACAAATCTGAGTGACAACTGATATAAAAGGAATGATGACAATTGGGCGTGGTGGTGGGTCATACAAATGCCTATGTATTTTGGGTGATCCTTGAATGACTGGTATCATAGGATGTTTAACACACAAGTACTCATATAATTCAGGTGTAATAACCCTACACATAAGACAGTCCTATATATCTGCTTTTACTCTGTCAGTAATAGGGTCTATGACCTTCTTCTAATTGATAGGGAGTGTAAGGAAAGTGATACGACTGGCAAATTAAAAATGGAAAAAGTGGATAGGGGAAACATATGCCCTCCCTACTTCAGAAATTATTATATGCAACCTAACATTGTTGCATCTAGGGCGGTTAGGCACACTCAGAATAGTAGTTCTAGATTATGTCTTATTTTCACATCAGATATCTCTCAGATTTGTAATATTGTGAGGAAGAACTGGAATATTTTGACAGTGGATGACACGATCAGACAAATTGCTGGGAGAGAGAGTTCCATCTTTTACTTTTAAGAATAAAAAGAATCTGAAACATATGTTATGTTATGATCAGACATCAACTAAAAAGATGACCTGTCAGAGGACAGGCACTTTTAGTTGTAGGAACTGTACAGTTTGCACTTATGTTGAAAATGGGAATACTTTTCTACATCAAGATGCTGGTAGATTGTTTAGTTTTACATTATACACTGACTTTTCAAGTAGGGGTTTGGTATTATATCTTGCTAGATGCAGAAAATGTCCAGCATTTTATGATGGGAAGACCAACCGCTTTCTCAGAGAAAGAATATGTGAACATATCAGTAAGATCCATAGGGGTGTAACTACAAATGTACTAGCTAAGCATATTAGCAGTACTAGGACAGATCATGTTTTTGCTTTCAGGTCATACATTTATTAAGTTTTAATAGACATTTGAGTGATGTCAGGAGTAAGACACAGCTGGTAGAAATGTGTTGGATCATTACCTTGCAGTCTGATAAAGGCCATGGTCTTAATGAGTGTGTCTCTTTAAAGCCTCATTTGGGTTCTAGGAGTTTGCATAGGTAATTTCTGATAGGCTATACAGCTTAACTATATGTTTTAATCAGTTCTGTGTAACAGTTACTCAATGGTCTGATGAACCATCTGTTTGTAGACGTGGAAGCACTTACCTTGTTTTATATGCATTTTTCTTTCTTTTTATATATTGTTTTAAGTTTGGATTAAATATTTTTAACCTGCACAGTGAGGCCATCTTCCAGTCTGCTTCTTTTGATGTCATTGTCTATGGTCCTGCCTATGTCCACATGTTTTGTCAAGAAATCCAGTTTCCTCACACAGCAAAAAAAAAGGCATGTCATTGGTGGTTTGGCATTTGTCCAAACTGTCTGTAGGAGTGGGTGTGCATGTGCTGTGTGAGACAGAGTGAGCGTGTGTGTGAGACAGAGTGAGCGTGTTGTGTGAGACAGAGTGAGCATGTGTGTGACTCCTGCAAGGGGTTGGCATCCTGTTCAGGATTATTTAATTTGCCTCGCATCCAGGGAGTGCTGTAATACAGTCTATCTCCCCTATAAATTTGATCTGGGTCGCTATCACATTTCTTTATGTAAATTATATAAATAATTTGTGCATCTTTGTAGGCTGACAAGATGTGAGGGGCAAATATCCGAATGACTAGTGGTCATGTGACTTTAGTATCCTAAGGTTTTGTCTGGCCCTGGTAGCATGCCTTGGCCCTCCTCTGTCCTGGTGAGCACAAGCAGTTAATGTTCATTGTCCACTCTATCTCTGTACATGATGCAGGCAGCTTGATTCCTCTACCAGGAAAAGGCGAGAGTAATTAAGTTTATATGAGGTGTTCATTGCAGTTTGGGAATAAACTGGCCAAAAAGATACATGAAAGAGTGGGACTTGTCAATGGCTGACCTGTGGCTTTCTTTTGTGTATTTTAAGCAGCTAATCTTACCTGCTTCTTGCTCTCAGGAAATGAGGAAAACCAGAAATAAGTATGGGTTGGGCCTTACCACCTGGAACCATTAGTGTCACACAGTTTAATGTACATTAATCATTCTAATAGTATAAATCCGTGTAACACAATTTTTTTTTAAGTGCAATGCCATTTTAAAGCACAAGTTAATAACTGATGATCCTTACTATACAAAAAGAATAAGCATTGCTATGTTTGATTCTACTGTGTTTTGTGTTTTCACCTTTGCATCTGGTTTCTTGTCACACATTTTGCATAATTGTTCCACAGTCTTGTCTTTCATTTCACTCAAGAAAGATTGAGAAGTCTGTTGGGAACCAATCTTGTGAAATTGCAGACAGTTGCATTGTTAGGCTTAATGTTGTTTTTCTCAGGAACATGTCAAGGGCAGCCCACAAACCTTCCTGCACAGAAGTTAAATTCCCTACTTCCTTGCAGCAGTTTTCCTATGATGCACCAGCCATACACTTTACATAACTGACTTAAAAATCTCCCTTTGGGGTTATTACCTTTGATCGAGGTCCCCACTTACTATAGCCAGATCTGTTATTACATTTCAGTCCCCCTGATCTGTAACTACATTTCAGCCTTTAACTATCAACAAAGTACCCTGATGATACTGTGTCCACAACATCCTCTCAACAACATGTACCTGTCCATTGTATCTGTTTTATAATATTATATCACTATATTTGCTCCCCTTGTTATTAGGGTAACTACTGCCCTTTTCCTCCCTCCTATCACCTCAGCATAGAACCCTAGCCTTTGAGATTTCTGGATTAAGTCTTAATTTCTAGCTTGCTTGAGTCTCCTGCAAATTTGTTACCTCATTTCTTTGTTAATGTATTCCAGTATTTTGTTCTTTTTAATCTCATCTGTGGGGTCATTATATTTCAAGTAATTAACCTATAGACCATATTTTCCTTTTTTCCCCTTCCTCTTACTACTTTCCACCCTTTCTTCTTTACTGTGAGGTATTTTTTGTTTTTCCCCCTCTTCTGTGGTTACAGTTTAGCTAGATCCTTTCTCTCTCTCACTCTCACTCTACATTTTAGTGTGTACTTATTTTGCAATTCTAATAAAGTAAACAATGTTTCTAAACATAATCTTAGCAGCTACTGTATATACATTATTTTACTCTGTAACCCTTCTTGTTTCCTTCCCTTCTGTTGAATATGAACCTCTGCTCATTATTGTCCCTTTTACTTGTGGGTACCTTGTGATTTTATTTTTTGTCACTTACCCCTGTCCTTTTTTTGTTTCTTTTTCAGCCATTGTTTTTTCTTATTATTTTTGCCTCCATCTTGAACTTGACTGTTCAGTTGTATTACCAAGAGCCTCCTCTACACATTTCTCATTCTCTAACTTAATTCGTTTTCATTCCCTTATTATATATATTAAAAAAAAAAAAAAACAGTGTAAGAAACTTCTGTGTGGAAGATTTTCAGTTCATATATTTCTAATCAATCACTGTATATTAAGCAGATCAGACAATAGTAGTAGAAGTAACGAACTTAAACTCGTCTTAAGTCAAAACAAACCAAAACAAAAAATAATAGAAAATGTATAACTGTACAGCATTACTAAGTATTCGAACGTAATCCAAGCAAGACAGGCAGTCTGTTTCCAGTCGAAACTCCTTTATTAAGTACACAGAGAAGCGATCCAAGTAAAACAAAAATAGAGTAACAATTTCCTCACAAGCTTTCTAAATATATATATATATATATATATATATATATACTTTTTATCAGGCATGGGAGTGGTTTATTGTGCTGTAAAACAAAGGGTTATTGGTACACATGTTAAATTCACATCCCTTCCCCCATCAGTGTGACATTCGAGCTGGTCCTGCCCTGCTTAGTAGTTGTCATAATAATATATAACCCTTATGTACTTTAAATAAAATTTATAAGGATGTGGTACCTCTTATTTAACCAGATTATTAAGTAGATTATTAAGTCTGTGATTTTTATCCAAGACATTATACTATATGGCTGGAAATATATCAACCTTAGATCATTTGGCAATCAAAAAATATATATAAATATATACATATACATTTTGCATGTAAAAATCAATTTCTATTTTCATTTTTATAACCTATTGTTAAAAATTATATATATATTTAGAAAGCTTGTGAGGAAATTATTACTCTATTTTTGTTTTACTTGGATCGCTTGTCTGTGTATTTAATAAAGGATTTTTGACTTCAAACAGACTGCCTGCCTTGCTTGGATTACATTCGAATACTTAGTAATGCTGTACAATTATATATTTTCTATTATTATTTTTTTTTGTTTGTTTTGACTTAAGACGCATTTAAGTTTGCTACTTCTACTACTATTGTCTGATCTGCTTAATATACAGTGATTAACTAGAAATATATGGACTGAAAATCTTCCACACAGAGAAGTTTCTTACACTGTTTTGTTTTTGGACCCACTACACTTTAGTGGGTTGTTCTGAGTCTTCGGGGATACCACAGAGATTACATTTTTATTATAGATATATATATATATATATATATATTACCTGCAGTTTCTGTTACAGTTTCTCAGTTCTAATCTTAAGTTTAACTTTCTAGTCATGATGCTTCTCTTGGCTCTCCATCTTCTCATCATTTTATTTATTTTTTTTATTTTTTTTTTATAAGGGTGCATGCTAATTATTTCTCATTATTACTCCCTTTCTACTGTTGCTATTTCTCTTGTTCCCCTACATATTCTCTTCCATACATTTACCATCTTAAGATGTATACATTTGATTCCCTTTGTCCTGATTTTGATGTACAAGACCATCTCTATGTCCCCCCTCCACATTAACTGTTTCATAGTTTCATAGTTTCATAGTATAGTACTAGGCTATCTGCCCTGGGGCATTTGTAAGCCTAGGCATAGTGATGTGGCTTTTGCCACCCCATGAAATGGTACAAAAATGTACAGAATAAATCTAGAATACTGTGCCTCTGTCTAGTAGTTGACACAATGAAGGTCCCCTTATATAATAGAATTAGTTTACTGTGCCCCTGTCTAGCAGTGACACAGATGTGACCCCTGGGGTAAACTTACGATCTCCCATCCACTCATCAAGATTTCTCTTGAAGAGAGTCAGTGAGGGGCTCTGCCTAATACGAACTGGGATCCTGTTCCAAAGCATGGGAAGCCTCTGGGTTATGAATCTATCCCTCCAGCATGTCCTATTCATACTTGTGCCGAGGTTTAAGTCTTTAGCTCTCGTGGTCCTGATGGATTCGGATTTTTTGAGGTGGAGCATGTCCATCAGATCCTGATTGGACATGGCCTTGTACGTCAGGCAGAGATCACCTCTGAGCAGGTGGAATACTACTGAATAGAGCTGAAGTTTCTTTAGTCTGGCAGAATAAGACATATGTTGAAGACCCTTGATCCTTTTGGTGAGGTACTTTTGTGGTCTCTCCAGCTGTTGCAAATGCCGGGTGAGGTACATACCAAATGGGGCATTGTACTCAATCATGGGTCTGATGAGGGAGGAATATAGGGGTACAATGACATCCTTGGATCTGGATGTGAATCCCTTCATGATGAGGTGTGCATGGTAGAATGTTTTTCTAACCACGTTGGCAACGTGGGTGTCAAATGAGAGGTCGCTGTCTACTTGGGTCCCTAGGTCTCTGATTACTTTTTCCGTACTCAGTGGGTTGCTGTCTATGTGATAATTTGTGGGTACTTTGTTTTTTCCAAAAGGGATGACTATACATTTTTTGGCATTTAGTTTAAGGCTGTGACTACGGCACCAGTTGTCCGTTTCAGTGAGGCCTTTTTGTAGGATGTGTGTGTCTGCTGGTGTATCGACTATGGCGCCTAGTTTGCAGTCATCTGCGAACTTTGTCAGCCACAGCCCTCCCATGTTTGCTTTAACATCTGAGAAATAAATGCCGAACAACAGGGGTCCCAGGACAGATCCCTGTGGGACACCACTTGTGACTGGCTTTGAGTCTGACATTGCTCCAGCAATTTTAACTTTATGGGTTCTGTCCTTTAGCCAGTTTGCAACCCATCTAGTGACATAAGGGTTTACATTTAAGCTGTTTAGCTTATCTATGATGCCTGAGTGAGGTATTGTGTCGAAGTCCTTAGCCAAGTCCAGGTATGCTGTATGGACTGCTTTGCCCTCATCAATGGCTCTAGTGACTGTTTCGAAAAAGTCAACCAGGTTTAAAAGGCAGGATCTGCCCTTTACAAAGCCGAACTGGGTGGGGTCAAGTGTCTGTAGGTCCCCTATGTCTCTGTTTATGAGTTCCATAATGATTCTTTCCATAGCTTTGCAGACCAGGCTAGTTAAGCTTATGGGGCGGTAGTTTCCAGGATCTGTAGAGGCACCCCCCCTTGTGGAGTGGGACCACTGTTGCTGTACGCCAGTGTTCAGGTACATATCCCGAAGTAAGGCTAAGGTTAAATAGCATTTTTATGTGTGGGTTTAGCTCCTCTTGGAGTTCACGTAACACGCACCCCGGGATACCGTCAGGTCCCATTGATGCTGTGTTTTTTGCTTTTGTTTAGGGCGGTTCTCACTTGGACATCTGAGATGACAGGGAGATTACATTCAGCTGGGATAAGTATTTCTTCTTTTGGGGGTGAAGGAGGGGAGAAATTTGCACTGAACCTGTCAGCCAGAATGTTAGCAATATCTGTGGGTTCAGTGTATTTTTTGTTGTTGTGAACCAACTCTGAGCATATCTGAGGGTTTCTGCCCAGATTTCTAACATAGCTGAAGAAGGCTTTGTGGTTATCTTTAGTGTCCTTAGCGATTTTTCTCTCAAAGTTTGCCTTGGATGTTTTTATGAGAGAACGTAGTTTTCTGCTAATGTTGATCAGAGATGTCTTCCCTTCATGGGATTTCGCTCTGACGTGCAGTAGCTTCCTTCTTTTGTTATACAATTTGTTTATGGCTGAGGTCCACCAGACAGGATGCTTACATTTGGTAGAGAGGGACTTGGATTTGTTTGGGATTGCATGATCCATGCATTCTTGGAGATGTCCATAGAAAGCATTAGTGAAGGATTCGGCATTGTGGGATGTGGTATCCACTGGCACAGTGGGCTTAAAGGATACCATCTCAGTCTTAAGTAGAGTGAAGTCTGCTTTTGAGAAGTTTTTCACTGTGGTCTTTTGTGCTGGGGGTGAAGGTGGGATATGTATATCCAGGGTGATTAGTTTGTGGTCAGATCTCACTAGTGAGGGGTATACTTCCGGTGTGGAGCATTTTGTCCCCATGTTTGTGATGAACAGGTCTAGTATATTATCTCCCCTAGTGGGAGAGGTGACTAGTTGTTCCAGTGCATTTGAATTTATGAATTCCAGGAACCTTTGGGCTAGGGTATTAGGGCTGGAATAATGTACCCAATCTATGTTTGGGTAGTTGAAGTCTCCCAGTATGATGGTATGTTGTGATACATTCATATCCTCCAATGTCTTCAGGAAGGCTGAGTGGGGTTCTTGAGATTGGGAGGGTGGTCTGTAACATGCTACCAGTTGTATAGCAGTTTTGCCTATGGTTAGTTGCACCTGTATGGTCTCTGATGCTTCATGTGTTGCTACTAACCAGGAGGTGTGGGTGTCCTTTATAAATATGGACACTCCCCCTCCCTTTGTGGTTCAGCCCGGGTTTTGGGGCCGAAAAGCATGATACGAGGTATAGCCTGGTAGTGCCGGGGTGCTCTCAGGAGCCTTGAACCAGGTTTCAGTTACTGCACAGACGTTGATGTTCTCCATGCTGAGGAGTGCATCAAGTGCCTGCATCTTGAGATTTAGACTTCTGGCGTTGAGCAGCATTACCCTTAGTTTTTTTCCATTTTTGTTTTCTAAGGAGGTGGGTTTGTCTTTTGAGCCTTGCCTAAAAAAGGCACTATGGGGGTGGCAAGAGCCTTAGCCAATATCCGGAAGCCCAGTGGTGACAGGTGTAAGCCATCCCTTGCGAAGCAGCGTGGCTTGTCCAACATATCATCCCAGGCAGACAGACATTGGATCCCCTTAGAATGACACCAGTACTTGAGCCAATTGTTAAAGCTGATCATCTTGTCTTTGTATTGTGGTATCATTCTTGGTGAGGGCAAGATGCTGCTCAGGGTCAGGGTCATACCACCCTGGGCTATATAATCGGAGAGCTCCTCTATGTCTCTTTTCATGTAGTCCAGGGAGGTACGTCTCAGGTCATTCACACCAGCATGGACAATGACGGAGTCATATTTGTACTTGCTTTGGAGTGACCTGAGTGCGTGTGTTATGTGGCGGATCCTAGCTCCCGATAGACAGCTTACAGTCACCTTCTCCTTGTTCAGCCTGGTCAGTGGGACATCAGTGTGTCTGACTATGGAGTCACCTATTACTAGTGTATCAGGCAAGGTGTTTGGCCTTAAGGGCTGCAATTGGTCGACACACTGATTTACTGAAGTATGTGTTGTATGTGTTTTGTTTTGAGGTGGTGGATTTTTGGATGTCTGCTTTGGGAGCCTCTGTTGTTTTGGTAAGTTTTTTATTAGAGCCTCCGAGTATGTCTTTGTGTTTTTATGTGTTTGGTTTGCAGTTGTGGTAGGTCTATGTGGGACTGGGATTGTTGTGTGTGTGGTTGCCATCTCCTCCTGTCTGGTCATGCCAGCCCTGAGTTGAGAGAGTTCAGCCTCCAGTTTGGCTATATAGTTGCATCTCTCACATGTATTTGTGTTTGTTGGGAGGAGGAGAGGGTTGTCTGTGTACATGAGACAATTGTAGCATTGTCTCAAGATACCCAGATTGACCAGCTGAACTGGAGACGACGCCAGTAATCTACCACTCGACATGCTAGAACAGTATAAGGGAGTGGTATACCTTTAAGGAAAGTGGATATTCACAGGGGTGGTAAGTAGATGTAGTGGTTTACTTAGTACGAGAGTGCTTACTTAGTAGAGATGCATTGAGAACAAGTGCTTGGCTTATAATACAGTGAGTAGTCTGGTTATACTAAGAGTAGAGCTTCCTTAAGGGAAAATTTGAAGAGCAGACTTGGCGGAGCCAAAAAAAGTTTAACCGGCACTGCACGACCGCACAAAGCCGTGCAAACGCGGATTTTAAACAGTAAACTACAAAAGAGCTAGAAATGGTCCAAAACAACCAATTACTACAGCTTCTTGTGCTGAGGTCACTTCCCCCAAGGACAGGTAGGCTGCTCAAGGCTCCCCACTCCCACTGGTGAGCAAAGAAACTTCCTTCTATCCAAGTAAGGTAATGGACAACACAGGAACTACACCACAGCCCAGAATACAGCAATGCCTGTAAACTGGTCTAAACTAGTCGAGGAAGGCGGGAAAACAAGGATTATTTATTTGTTTTTTTGTTTTTTTGGTAGAAACACTCAGAAAATGCAGAAACAGTGATAAATTAGTTACACAGGCTAGCACACTTTAGTGGGCAGCCTCCACAGTTAAATTAAACAAACAAACAAGCAAACTTTCGATCAAATTCGACTAAAATGTAACTTTAAGTGCAGATTTTAAAATAATGCAGCAATCAGTTAAAAAACAGTTCAGGCTAGTTCAAGGTAAGCTACAGAAGCTATTTCAAGTGAAAAAAAAGCAAAGATACTTAAATCCAGAAGGTAGTCGCTTTTCTGAGTGTCACTTCATGCAATAAACTGACTGCTTTCCATTGCAGTACTGAACACCTATGCATATTTCTTACTGTTTTTCCAATAGCAGAGCTCTGCATCACTTGCCCTCAATCTTCTTCTTGTTGCTAAAATGTCTCCCATTCACTCTTACATTTGCTATGGAGTCTGAGTGCTCTACACCTGTTCTTTAGCTTTTATGCCACTTCACCCAGTATATTTAGCCTCATTGTCCCTTCATCGTCTTATCAATTTGAACATGGCAGGTCCACAGAATCTTACCCCATTGTCATATTTAATTACTGTTGGTCCCTTTTACTTTTCCACTCCCCATGCAGATCCCTTCTTACACATTAGTTGCACTATATTTCACTGTCTTCTCCTATTACTTGGATTTTTCCATAGTATTATTTTTATGCATATCTGAACCGTTTTTACCTAACAAATAAACAGTTCTTTAACAGTTCATAATGAGCTTTATGTCTAATGCCTTAATCTAACCATTTTTAATAACTTTATATAAACAGTACAGTTTGAAGAGATAATAACTTTTTACATGTCCAAGGTACCGTTGTCTTTCTACAACAACCAAAGCCTAACAGATCAGCTGTTCTTTTCAGGTCTACGTTCACACATTGAGGAAACAGTAACAAGGAAGTACTCCACTATATAAGGTAAACTAAACAAAACCTTTTAAAATTTGCCCTTTTCCCCACTGTAGTGCTATCTTAGAGTTGGTATATACAGTTAGGGTGGGTGTGGGTTTCTTCCCTGTTGTTGGCCAACTATTAACTTTCGATGATTTTTGTATGATGATTTCACTCTTTGATAATAGTGAAGTTTGGGAATTACTATTCGTGGAATAGCCATTCAATGGAAGTTTTTCTTCGCTGTGTGAGCATAGATCCATTTTCTCAGACCAAACATGAACTTTTACTCAAGTCTTCCCTAGCAAGAATTTCCTGGCCAGTTATAAGTATCAAGTTAATTGATTAGGAGGTTTGAATAACACCCCATATTCCCCTTACCTTGCCATGTGACCATGCATAGTTTAGAGTCTAATTTCTGTCATATCTTTCCTTGCAATCATTCTTCTTTCCTTTCTGTTCTTCTGCCAGGTCATTTATCATCTCTTGCCCTTTTTCTTTGTACAAATTCCCTCTAACTTTTCTGGCATGTTGCTTAGCCACCCTATGGTATTCCAACATGTTCCTTTTAAACATGGGGAATGGCTTCAAAGGCCACCTTTCTTCTAACCATTTATCCTGTCCTTGTTTACTTCCTTCTTCTCAGCTTCTCCTTTCCCCTGCTCCTCCATGTGCATTTGTCTGCATATATCTATCCTGTTCTGCAGCTACTACTTCTGGATCAATAAAAGATTTTACCCCATGTGGAAAGAAAATATTCATTATTTCTGGACAGATCATTTTACAGTATAAATTTAGTTGCCTGCACTGCTTAACGTAATGGGTGATCTTACTTCTTTTTAAATTGGTGCCGCCAAAAAGTCATGCCACAAAAATTATTTGTTCACCAATAGTAAGTGACTTACCTTTTTCCTAAAACAGTCTGTGGTGATGTCAGGTAGTGCCAGCTATAGCAGAGGAAGTAGGCCAGTGGATATGTAATATATGCCAGCACAGCTAGCTGGAGTTTTTTACATTATTATATGACATTTGTACATCAAGCTGATTTGTACAGGTGCTGGTGTTGAACATGTATTTGTAAAGTTGCTTGTTTTAAAAATGTACCAACACTGGGTCCTTCTGGACAGAAAAGAAATACACATGCATGTCAGACTGTACTGTAACTGTTGAATATTTTGTAACAGAGGATACTGGAAGAGAAGAGGGTAATCTCAGTCCAGCTAACTTTGGGGAATAGTCTGAAATTAAATTACATGGTTTAAGCTAAAAAAGGTGTACCTTACAGTTCTGATTGCAGCCAGAGACAAAATGTCTGTGAAAACCAAGACTAGGAATCCTACTATATTGTCCTTGGGGTGAACTAATTACTTAATTAATTTTGCCTTGCTTTAGTAAGTAACCAGGGAATAGTAATTCTTTAGATCAGTCAGGAAAATATAGTGAGATTAGTTAAGTACTTTTTTTCTGTATCTGTATGAATCTATCTGTTATATTTAATATTTCCTGTAACTCAAACTCTGGTGTTATTGTAAATAGCTAATCAACATTTTCATGTTTTATTATTAAATATATTTAAACTTTTCATTGTGGCTGGTGTGACATCCTTCTAGGCCAGTGATCAATTCTCACCATGGACACCGATGAGGGACATTCACTTGGAACAGAAATAATTACACACAGTATTTCCAGATGTAGCTCTCTGCACCAAGCACGATTTCCCTTAAGAGCACACAGAGAACACACTCAGTCCGGGGGCTGGGTTTTGCTCTCTCTCTCTCTCTGTCTCTCTCTGCAGGCCCCCAGTAAGACTCCCCACTGGCACAGCTGTAAAGTTGAGTCCTCCGCTGAGTGTTCTAAGCCATGTCTCCCACCACCCTTTCTGTGAAATCAGTGCTACATTAAGGAAGATATGAAGGAAGAAACTGAAACCATTTATTATGTTATAGCAGTGAGTATGCTGGCAGTGTGTGGGGAGGAACTTACAAATAGTGATAATGTTTGAAATTTTAAGAGTAAATGGAACAATGAAGCAGTAGTACAGTCTGTATTAAGTTATGGTGGATTAGAACATGTACAGTATAGTGAGGCTGGGGGAGTCTATTAAACCAAATATTGTTCCTTTGTTGCTCATGGTAGCCAGAGATGTTTAATATAAGACTAAGAGTACTAAAAAGAAAGCATGACAAGGGAAAGAAATTGTATGTTGTATGAACTATATGGCATCAGGAGTTGTTATGGCATCAGGAGTTGTTATGCACAGGAGTGAAGAAAGGATTTAGTAAGACATTTGCTGTCTGGGACAGAAGCAGGTGTGGCACTTGACAACAAACTTCATACTCAGCAAGGAGAGTTCTAAGTACAGGCATTTTAATCACCGAAGAGGAGAGTCATTCTCTGTCTAACTGGAGGTGACCAAAACTGTAAGAAGAATGTGAGAAGAGAAAGGCAGATTTTTGAAACTGAAACCATTTATTATGTTACAGCAGTGAGTATGCCGGAGAGCTCTAAGTACAGGCATTTTAATCACCGACGAGGAGAGTCATTCTCTGTCTAACTGGAGGTGACCAAAACTGTAAGAAGAATGTGAGAAGAGAAAGGCAGATTTTTGTAGGATTGAGTTAGTCAGCATGTTGAATAAAATGTAACGTACAGTAGATGTGTCTGTGTCTGTCATACATAGTAATAGTGTTATGTATGGAAAGGGTTTTTCAGAGCTGCTCTGTTTGGCATCTTTAGCCAGAGGTACAGAGAACTTCAGGTGATATCCAAAGCATCCACGTCTGAAAACCAAAAATAAGTATATTTTGAGTTTCTATTGCACTTTTCTAGCTGTATTTTATTGAACTGCTGCCTTATTTTCTGCTATTGTTTACTGGTTGTGCCTGCATTATTTCTGCACTTGAAGTATCTGTTCTGTTTGCCTTAGACAGCATCGACTAGATGCAGATCTGCTGAATCTAGACTGTTATTGTTACACACTAAACTGGCCACCTTATATTAAGAAGGCTTCCTGCAATATTTTGGCAGAAGTGTGCAGATCCTGCCTCATCTGAGTTGGGAATTGATGGAGGAAGGCTAATTGTGTGCTTTCCTATTGGTAGATAGGCTTAAAAGTGTCTGTTTCAGCGGGTATTTAAGCCTTATGTTCATGCAGCAAGGATGAGTGGTGCCCTTTATAGACACAAAAGCCTTGAAGCACATTTTTTCCCCAGACAGCTGTGAGTAAAACCCTACCAAACTTCTCTGCAGTGCTAGGAGCAACTCAGTTGCACACTGAGCAATGTTGCCATATTGATCATCCTCAGCCTACACAAGTGTAAGTCCCTCTGGTAGACTTGGAGCAAAGTCTGGTCAAAGTAGCCCCCTCCCTTCCCTAACAGTACATAATAGTAGGAACCTGCCTTAATGGACAGGCAACTTCTCATAATCCCTCCAGCCAGCCTGACTGACATGGGTATACTAAAGCAACGTAGCAACTGACAACCACTTCCTCCTAAAACAAATAAATACTCCATGTAAGAGACATAATTACACCACAGAATTGGAGGCAATATTCTTACATATGCGGAGGTACTCACTAGTAGCCTACCAAAACATGGGAAACCTTCCAAATGTAAACCATTTGCACACACTGCAATGCAAATAGCAACCACTACTCATAATAACCCACACACCAGTGTCTCAACACATAAGCTCCTAAGGCACAACACCTCAAAACCAAATGTATTGGTCATAGGCGACTCCATAATCACACAGATGTCCCCTCACCAGGCTTGACAAGAAGAGGGTCATGGTTAGTGAAGAAAATGTCCAAAAGTAGACCAGACAAACTCCGTACTACTGTATCTGTTATACTTTATTTGTCTCAGAACAAATTCTTGACAAACCGTTAATTCTGTCAGAGCTATTTCAATTCTATTATAACATAGCTAGACAGATGAATAGACTAAGGCACACTTAGTCTAAAACATCACCCCTGAATGAAACTTACTGTCCAGCTTATATACTCTTTTCAACCAATGTTATTTTTAATGTCCTTGTGACTTGTTCTTCTGGTTTCTGTCTGTGTCATGAAAAAGTCCATGGTTATTTCATGCCCTTTTTTGGTCCTTGCTGTATCTGAAGACTACACAAAAGTCTCTCCATGTCATCTTTGTGTCACTTGACCTGTCTGCATTTTATTTATTTAATTCTGCATCTAAAAGCCAATAAAGTCAACTTCCTTTTTTTTCTATAACAGGATGCGTTTACAGTATTGCCCACAGCTATATGTTATTAATATCTAAACTGAACATAACTGTTCTTGCAAAGCAAGCATATTATTTTGAAAACTGCTGTTTGGCCTTGCACATTTCCTTATACTGTACACACAGTATATTGGGGAAAAGCATTTAAATTTACACAATATCTATCAGTTAGCTGCCTGTCAGGTGCTATGATCTGTCAAGTCATGCAAGCTCTCAAGTCACTCAACAATAACTACCATTATGACTCCATCATAGTCCATGTTGGGGTGCATGACTTGAGACGTACCTCTCTGGACTATATGAAGTAGACATGACTGAGCTCTCAGATTATGTGTCCAGGCAGGTATGAGCCTAGCCCTAAGTAGCATACTACTTTTACCAAGGCTGATGCCACTATATAACAAAAAATGATTGACTTTAACAATTGGCTTAGCTTCTGGTGTCAGTCCAGGGGGATCCAGTATTTGTCACCCTGGGAAGACATGGCTGACAGGCCACTCTGCTTTCCCAGAAATGGTCTGCACCAGTCTCCTCTAGGCTTTCAGATACTGGCAAAGACTTTTGCCACACTTGTCATGCCTCTTTTTAAGCAATGTTAAAACAGCAAACATCCCGATGTATCAAAATCCTCTCAAGATAAATTCAAGGTGCTAGGAGTCTAAACAGGAAACTGCACTCCTTAAAAGCACTTTTTAACTTTGAAGATGCTGACATCTGTGCAGTCACTGAAACATGGTTCAAAGCCACAGAAAGCATCCTGTCAGTGCAAGACGACAATGCCTTCCACAAGTTCAGACAAACTGAGCAGGAAAGAACCAAAGGAGGAGGTTTATCCATCTTATTAAGGCCAAGTACACCTCAGGACAGGTCAAACAGTATGAATCTCTCAAACTACTCCATATCCAATTAACTATAGGTGAAACATCCTACCACATCATTGCTAGCTATAGGTCCCAACCATGAACCAAGAAAAGCATACCGCATACCTGGAGTTACTGGACTCACTTGCCAAACACTTTGATCACGGGTAACTTTAACTATCCTTCCATCAACTGGGAAACATACAGAACCACAAGCATACTGGCCCAGAGGTTATTTCACTTTGTCAATGCATATGCTTTGGAACAGATAGAACCCCCACAAGGGGCTCAAAATGTTCTGGACATAGTACTCACCAACATGGTATTTCACTGCACTGCTCCCTGTGTGATGCCCTCCCTTGTAAAACTGGACCATAAATCAGTCACATTCAACATAACTATAATGCCTGACAACCCTTCAGGAATAAAAAACAAACATTTTTCCAAAACAAAATTAACTCCTACTAAGCAATGGTATAAAAAGTTTCAAACCCCCTCAATTACAGACAACACTGACTCTTATACAGAGGTGTACACAAATGCCCTGTATAACCACTTAAGCAGCTGTATAGATTTGGCTGTGTCTGACAGGATAAAAACCAGGTCCTCCCAAAAAAATAAGCCACTTTGGTGGACCTCAAGTATAAACAGGCTATATAACAAGAGGAAGAAACTAATGTCTAAGAACAAGAGGAAATTTACTCTACAGCTTAAACAAACAAATCAGAAATCTTGTCAAGTTCTTCATCACAAATTATGAAGCTAAAATAGCAGTCTTTAACTATGTCTGAACTCTGAAAGGTAATTGCCCAGCTGTGCTGAACTGGTGGTGGATGGCACCATTCATATTATATATACCAGAGGAAACTACCTGTCAATGAGGAGTATCCCCAGCATGAACATTTTTTTTGTGGTATGCTTGGTGTAATAACATTTTTCAGTCAAATGTGATTTGATGAAATGATTTTTCAGTCATGTGATTCACTAAAGAATGATTCAGTCGAAATGTGTGTGTGTGCATATATATATATATATATATATATATATATATATATATATATATATATATATATATGTGCTGTGTGTGTGTGTGTGTGTGTGTGTGTATATATATATATATATATATATATATATATATAAAATGTATGCTGTGTGTGTGTGTGTGTGTGTGTGTGTGTGTGTGTGTGTGTGTGTATATATATATATATATATATATATATATATATATATATATATATATAATGTATGCTGTGTGTGTGTGTGTGTGTGTGTGTGTGTGTGTGTGTGTGTGTGTGTGTGTGTGTGTGTATATATATATATATATATATATATATATATATATATATATATATATATATATCTATATATAGATATATATATATAGAGATATATATATATATATATACGCGATCGAAGACACGCCCCGGGATTCATAAAGCTTGCGCCAGGTGCAGGCGTAGCTTCGGCGATCTAACACCAAATATGGCTGCTGAGTGATTCAGGTACAAGCTGTTTCCATGTGCACTATCTGCGTACGTTACACCCGCACAACTCCTTTGCCTTGTATGCTAATTATCCTATGTGCAGCAGTGTAGCATGCAAATGAAGGTATGTAGTGATTCAGGAAGTGGTGCAGGCGTAGTGTAAGCAAGCAGAAATGTAAACCGTAGAAAACGGTTTACATTTTTGCAAACATAAAATCGGAGCCATGACAGCCGACCAAACACATGCATTATAATTTTAATATATGCCAATGGCTAAATATATAGCCATTGGCATAAAAATGTACAAAATGTAAAATTAACATTAAATATATAAAGTCACACTATCGCGACGTGGAAGCGCAGGGCAGTGGTGCGCAAAGGGGATTGCAAGGAATATATAAAAATATAGAATAAAACTGCAATGAAACACATATCATGATTTCCCCATAATAGTCAATGGCAGGCATGCTACACCATACTCATGGTGCAAGGGTTGCTAAGGGGCAGTGACAGTGTTATGTGCATTAGCTAGAAATTAGTAGGCAATGCCATGCAAATGAGAGGAGTAATAGTAAATCGCAGATTTCCTGCTGGTGTAAGGATGCACAAAACAGCGTAGCATTATAACACCGAGGTGTGCCCTTGAGATAAAGATGACATCAAGAGAAGAGTGTGTCACCATTGCTGTAAGCACATTGAAGCATTGCTAAACCTGTCTACCCCTAGCTAGGCAAAGCTGCAGGATAGGGGCGCGTCGAATTGCCCATAGCTATGCTTAGCAGAGAGTACACAAGGTAACAGAGTATGCATGTGAACGGAGATGAAAACGCGCGTAAACCCGGTAAATGGGTATGCGTGTCGTGCATTGCAGCTGAAACAGGAAGGATATAGGAAAGAAATAAGGAAATGCTGCAGCTGTGAAATTGGAGTACAAATGACTAACACCTAGGAGCCTACAGTGGGCCATTGACAACAGCTAACAAGGCTGCAAGCAGCTACCTGCAGAACAAGGAAGGGGAGGGGCTGTACTGCAAAGAAAACAGCAAAGTGTCAAAGCAGAACAAAGGCGATATGCAGTATATCAGCTACAAGGCACAATTTGCCATGACTGGGTAGGGAAAGTACAAAACAAGAAAGATGGCAGGTGGATGCATGCCTGATAATGGGAGGGGATCCAGGTCTAAAAGTGAATTAAAGGGCAACAGAGTAATCAAGGCAGGCAAGTAGATCTCCATAGTAAAGGCCCCACACTTGCAGTACTCATTGCAAAACCCATAATTAAGACATGCAGCAGCTGGAATAGTTTATACACACCCACTTACATTACCAGCATTCATAGCACAATACTAGAAAGTGTGAAAGCACCTCACACACATTTGTGTATTCCCATACACTCTGCACCAGTGGTGTATACAGATGGAGAACTTTTATTATGTACATGTTAGGGGCTGCCATAGCTTTGATCCACCAGCATGTGTTGGAAACTGAAGGTGGTGTGGAGGATGATGCACACAACCCAGACTAGCCTACCAGGGGCTACATGATCTGGAAATAGTAGAGCGTTACAGGATGGACAGGGACATCCTACAGCAACTTGTGGAGCTGTGCCGGCCACACCTCAGAGCCAGAACAAACAGAGGGGAACCCATCCCAGTGGATACGAAGGTATGTGTAAGCCTGAGAATACTAACTGCAGGTACCTTTCAAAGACCAACTGGGGATATCATGGGGATCTCACAGGCATCAGCATCCAGGGTACTACACCAGTTCCTGGATGTCATGTTACCACATGCCAATGAGTACATATATTTCCCTCGAACGCAGGAGGAGTTGGCCAGCAATATGCGTCTCTTCCACCATGTGGCAGAATACCCGGAGGTACTGGGTGCAATATACTGCAATAACATACCCATCAAGTCACCACCCTGTGAGGAGGGAAGGTGCTACATAAACCACAATGGATACTCCTCCATCAACTGCCAGGTCATGTGCAATGCCCAGGGCATTATCATGGATGTGTGTGCTGGCAGCCCTGGAAGCTATCACGACTCCCACATCTGGCATGCCTCACATGGGTATTTGCCAGGGGGGACATCCCAAATGGCCAGCTGGTGGGGGATGCTGGCTATGCACTGGAACCATGGATGATGACTCCCATCAGAAATGCACACACACCCATGCAGGAATGCCATAATGAGGCACATGCACAAACCAGAATCAACATAGAGCATGTATTTGGGATGTTGAAATCACGGTTCCGTTGCTTGGACATATCTGGTGGAGCCTTGCAGTACTCTCCAGGCACTTGTGCCCACATCTTCATAGTGTGTGCCATGCTACACAATATGGTCCTGCGGAAACAGCTGCAGCAGGGACAGAATGGTGAAAGTCCTCACAGTCCACCACCATTGCCAAGGGCCCCACAGGCACAGAGGTACTCAGACCATGAACACCCTGAGCCAGCCCCAGTAGGCAGATGGAGGCATGCCCAGTATGTCCATGCCTTGGCAAAGAGGGAACATATAGCACACACACTGACAGTGCAGGCACCTAGGGACTGACACTCTTCTCCACCTGCACACACAGCAAAAATGGATGACACACACACAAGACTACCTGTAAATTGTCAAAGAGTATAAGGAGATGAGGTGCATGGCAAAGAGAGAGGTGGTGAAGGCTAAGGATAAGGTGCATGAAGAGTTGTATAAAAGGTTGGACACTAAGGAGGGAGAAAAGGACCTGTACCGATTGGCTAAACAGGGGGACCAAGCTAGTAAAGATGTGCAGCAGGTAAGGGTGATAAAGGATATTGAGGGAAATGTACTCAAAAGCAAGGAAAGTGTGTTGAGCAGATGGAAAGAGTACTTTGAGGGGTTGATGAATGAAGAGAATGAGAGGGAAAGAAGGTTGGATGATGTGTGGATAGTGAATCATGAAGTGCAGTGGATTAGCAAGGAGGAAGTAAGGATAGCTATGAAGAGGATGAAGAAGGGAAAGGCTGTTGGTCCCGATGATATACCTGTGGAAGCATGGAGGTGTTTAGGTGAAATGGCAGTGGAGTTTTTAACTAGATTGTGTAATGAAATCTTGGAAAGTGAGAGGATGCCTGAGGAATGGAGAAAAGGGGTTTTGGTACCAATTTTTAAGAATAAGGGTGATGTGCAGAGCTGTAGTAACTACAGAGGGATTCAATTGATCAGTCACAGCATGAAGTTATGGGAAAGAGTAGTGGAAGCTAGGTTAAGAAGGGAGGTGATGATTAGTGATCAGCAGTATGGTTTCATGCCAGGAAAGAGCACTACAGATGCGATGTTTGCTCTGAGAGTGTTAATGGAGAAGTACAGAAAAGGACAGAAGGAGTTGCATTGTGTCTTTGTGGATTTAGAGAAAGCATATGACAGAGTGCCTAGAGAGGAGTTGTGGTATTGTATGAGGAAGTTGGGAGTGTCAGAGAAGTATGTAAGAGTGGTACAGGATATGTATGAGGGTAGTGTGACAGCGGTGAGGTCTGCGGTCGGAGTGACAGATGCGTTTAAGGTGGAGGTGGGATTACATCAAGGATCAGCTCTGAGCCCTTTTTTATTTGCAATGGTGATGGACAGGTTGACAGATGAGGTCAGACAGGAGTCCCCGTGGACGATGATGTTTGCAGATGACATTGCAATCTGTAGTGAGAGTAGGGAACAGGTGGAGGAGACCCTGGAGAGGTGGAGATATGCTCTAGAGAGAAGAGGAATGACGGTCAGCAGGACTAAGACAGAATATATGTGTGTGAATGAGAGGGAGGATAGAGGAATGGTGAGGATGCAGGGAGTAGAGGTGGCGAACGTGAATGAGTTTAAGTACTTGGGATCAACAGTTCAGAGTAATGGTGAGTGTGGAAGAGAGGTGAAGAAGAGAGTACAGGCTGGATGGAGTGGGTGGAGAAGAGTGTCAGGAGTGATGTGTGACAGACGAGTACCAGTAAGAGTGAAAGGGAAGGTCTACAAGAGGGTAGTGAGACCAGCTATGTCATATGGGTTGGAGACAGTGGCATTGACAAAAAGGCAGGAGTCAGAGCTTGACGTGGCAGAGTTGAAGATGTTAAGATTTGCACTGGCTGTGACAAGGATAGACAGGATTAGGAATAAGTATATTAGAGGGTCAGCCCTGGTTGGAAGGTTTGGAGACAAAGCCAGAGAAGCAAGATTACATTGGTTTGGACATGTGCTGAGGAGGGATGCAGAGTATATTGGGAAAAAGATGCTAAGGATGAAGCTGCCAGGTAGCAGGAAAAGAGGAAGGCCTAAGATAAGGTTTATGGATGTGGTGAGAGAGGACATGCAGGTGGTTGGTGTGACAGAGCAAGATGCTGAGGACAGGAAGAAATGGAAACAGTTGATCTGCTGTGGTGACCCCTAATGGGAGCAGCTGAAAGAAGAAGGCAGTCTACTGTGTGCATCAACATTGGCAGCCCTCAACTATTGCACACACAACAGCCAGTGGCACAAGGTAAGTCAACACCTGAACAGTAAACTAAGCTATCAGCATATGCAGATACGGTATGTATAGATTCATAGGTAAGTACTTGGCCAACTGCCAGAGGCCATTCATAAGGCCAGCCAATATGTGTCAGCGTTTGCCATCCCTATGTGGAGCAGAGCCAATGGCAGGATCCCTGGGGTGCATCTACTGTTCCCCATCCACCCTTCAAGGTTTCTCTTGCAGAGTGTTAGTGAGGGGCTCTACAAAATGTAGATAGGGATGTTGTTCCAAAGTACGGGGAGTGTCTGTAACAGGAAGCTGTCCCTCCAGCATCTTCCGGTTATTGTTGTGGCAAGGTAAGCTCACTATAGTGTGTGGCTCACTGTGACATGGATTCCCATAGGTGGAGCATATCCATCAAGCCAGAGTTTGACATGGCTGTGTTGGCCAGCGGAGATCATCTCTGGGTAAATGAGATGCCACTGAGTAAAGCAGGAGTGTATTCAGTCTGGCTGCATAGGCCATATGCTGGAGGCCAGTATTCCCCTTGGTGAGGTACATTTGTGGACCCTCCAGCTTTTGGATGTGTCCTCTGAGGTACATCCCATGATGGTACTGATGAGTGATGAGTAAAGGGGCACTATAATCCCAGTATGTCTAGATGGGAATTCTTTAGTAGTCAGATGGCCTACATAGAAGGATGTCCTAACTACTCTGGAGATATGATTGTTACAGGGGATATCACTATCTACCTTAGTCCCCAGATACGCCATAACCTTGTCTGTATTAAAGTGGCTGCCGCTCATATGTTAATATGTAGGTGCCAATTCCACAATGGAATGACCATGCAGTTAGTGGCACTTGGCTGGAGGCAGTGTCAGTGGCACCCTGTCACATTCTCTGTGAGGTCCCCTGAGGGATATCTGTGTCAGCTGGACTATCAGTCATGGCTCCCAGTTTGCAGTCATTGCCAAACATGTTCTGCCGTAGTACACCTGTGTTTGTCTGTACATCTGAGACGTATATGCCAAACAGTAGTGCTCCCAGGACTGAGTCCTGTGGGACACCAGTCGTGACTGTTCAAGAGTTGGACCTGGAGACCGTTAGTCGTACCATGTGGGTTGTGTGTGTAAGCCTGTTGGCAACCCAACCTGTGATGTAAGGGTGAATGTGCAGGCTGGTGTGTTTATCAATAATACCTGAGTGGTGATGTCCAGGTAGTATGTGTGAACCACCTCCCCTGTCATCTAATGTCTTGGTGACTGTATGTAAGACATAAAACAGGTTCAGTAGGCATGAACTGCAGTCAGCCAAGCTGACCTGGGTTGGGTCACGTGTCCGAAGGTTACCAATGTCATTGTTAATGAGTGCCATGAGGATGCGAACCATACCATTGCAGACCAGGCTAGTCAGGCTTATGGAGTTGTAGTTACCATGGTCAGTTGTGATTTCCCCATGATGGAGTGGAATAACTGTTGCCATGCGCCATTGTATGGGCATGTAGCCTGTGGAGGGGCTGAGATAGGAATACATAATTAGGTAGGGGGCAGGTTGTCATGTACAGTTTGCAAGATGCAGTCTGGGTCAACATCTGCCTCCATTGACGCTGTGTTTTGCTAGAGAGGGCCATTTCCACCTGTGTGTCTCTGATGGTTGCGATACTGTACCTTACGGGTAGTGTTGTGGGCTCTTTTGGGGGTGAAGTATGCACCGCATGTATCTGCAAGGATGTTGGCAATATCAGAGGGTCAGCATATTTTGCGCTATATTTTACTGGCACAGTGCAAATGTGTGTGTCACCACGTAGATCCTTGACATAGCCAAAGAAGGCTTTGTGGTTATCTTTCGAATCCTTGCTTATTCTCCTGCTGATGTTAGCCTTGGATGATGTCATGAGGGACCTACGTATCATACTAATAGTGGTCATGGATGTCAGCCCTTCGTGGGATTTGCTGTGTGTCTGGAACACTGTCCTATGTCTGTAATATAGCCTGTTTATTGCAGATGTCCACCAGACTGGTGTCCTTGTCTAGGAGGAGTGAGTCTTGGTTTACCATTGATGGCACGATCCATACATCTGTGTAGGTGCTTATAGACTGCATTTGTAAATCTGTCTGTATCTGGAGCAGTGTTTCCCCTTAGCGTGGGGGCTGTGAAACCCCCCACCCCTGTCACTAGTAGTGTAAATTTAGCTGTAGGAAAGGTATACACTGTGGTATCCGTGGGTGGGGGAGATGCTAGGGTGTGAAAACAGTGAATAGTTCATGGTCAGATCTAACCAGTGACTGGTAAACCTCCACTGTGGTGCACCTGGTGCCCATGTTGGTGATGACCACATCTAGTAGCTTCCACCCCATATTAGGGAGGTTACCACCTGATACAGGGCATATGAGGTGATACAATCCAGGAAGCGCTGGTCCTAGAAGTGAGTACTGGAGTACATGTCCCAGTTAATGGTATAGTAGTTGACATCGACCAATGCCAGGGTGTGTGTTAGGACTGTCATGTTCTCCACTGTCTCCAGGTAGATGGAGTGGAGGTCCTGGGTCATGGAGGGTGATCCGTAGCAGGCCACATTCAACATTGCTGTTGTGGCTGATGTAAAGCATCACATGTGTCGAACCCTGGACCATGCACACTATAGGCATGGGATATACCACTAAGCCATCCGAGGTGTACACATCTTTCATGGTCCTGAGACTACACCTTATACCATATGCATTTCACTGTAATGATCACAAATGGGACAGTGGCCTTGTGAAAATATGTACAGTACATTGTAATGTACTGTAGTTTGTCATTGTAATGTACTATAGTTTGTGAACCAACACATTCCAGTCTACAGATGTATTACTGTTACAAACTAATACGAAATATATATATATATATATATATATATATATATATATATATATATATATATATATATATATATATATATATATATATATATATATATATATATATATGTGTGTGTGTGTGTGTGTGTAATACAGTTACAGCAATAGCCATATATATAAGCATCTATGAACACACTGCATGACACAGAAGCACTCCAAAGGAATTGGAGTGTACACAAAACGCATGCAGCTCTGGTATCATAACAATTAATATTAGCCTAAGTCACCATAGAAGGGGTGGTTTTTGTGTATGTGAAGATTGGGGTGGGGGAGGAATAATGGGTAATGCAATCATGCATCAAGGAAGGCCTGGGTCGGATGTCCAATAAGTGAACTAGAGGGGCATACATGGAGTATGGGGACAATATAAAAAGGACACAAAGCAAGAACCGTACTCATTCATAATACACCCTGTCATGTCACATTGCAACATCTACTTTCACAAACATATGAACATTAATATGTATCAGACATATGTACACCAACTGATTGTCACATATGTTGTCAGTAGTGAGGAATGCCTGTAGTACAATGTATAAACACCATAACATTCGTGCATATTTCAGATGCTATAGTGGTAAGGTCAGTGACTGTGGTGTTCATGGTCCCGGGATCAGGACCTGCTAGGGCTGTTAGGTTATTTTGAAGGCCAGAATAAGGGCTTTTGGATGCAGGTGGATTAAAGCACTCTTAAGCAGTTGTAAGCGGGGTTCCACGATGGTAAGTGGCACTGCTACACAGTAAACGGAGAAGCACTTCACATGTTTGACCTTTGCTTAACGTCACGCAGACCACAGGCAAACCTGCTCACAACCGCATAAATGTGCTTTATTTACACTTTCACTACCAGTGCCTACTTCGAGAGGTAAAATAATAACACCTTAGGTGTTAGGTTATTTTGAAGGCCAGAATAAGGGCTTTTGGATGTAGATGGATTAAAGCACTCTTAAGCAGTTGTAAGCGGGGTTCCACGATGGTAAGTGGCACTGCTACACAGTAAACGGAGAAGCACTTCACGTTTGACCTTTGCTTAACGTCACGCAGACCACAGGCAAACCTGCTCACAACCGCATAAATGTGCTTTATTTACACTTTCACTACCAGTGCCTACTTCGAGAGGTAAAATAATAACACCTTCCAGGAGTAGAACCCGCAACCATTTACTCCATCCTCCGATTAACCTAACACTAAGCTACCTGGGATGTACCTATCCCAGATGTGTATACAGACAGGTTAAAACACAAAAGGGAGGAATGTGTTGAAATAGGACAACCCGCCATGTACCCAATTATAGGCATACTCTCATATATAGATATGTATATATATATATATATATATATATATATATATATATATATATATATATATAGAGAGAGAGAGAGAGAGAGAGATACATAGAGACATGTCGATATATACAGGTCTACATATATATGTAGATATATAGATAGGTTAGAAACATCTACACATCTATGGAGGTACAGATAAACGTATGCAATAATGTATATATATATACACATACATGTATATATATATATATATATATATATATATATATATATATATATATATATATATATATATATATATACACACACACATACATGTCTGTAGACAGCATCCAAAGTGGTCATATCTGAGTATAACATGGACCATAGCAATCACACATTCGCCCCCCCCCCCAAACAATATGAACATAACATAGGAAGAGTATATGCCAATATGCTATTACAAATATGTTCTATGGACACAGTCACCAACACAACTGCATTGACTGCAAATATCCATGACAGAATTACACAGACAGCTTTCATTTTGCAAATCTTTATTACATTCCAATGTATTGCCAAAAGGATTCAAGGACTAACAGTACCTGCATTCTATACAGGAAGTATTTAATAGTGCTTAACGAATCAGCCTGCATTTACCATAGTATTATTCCACTAAGGGATAGGTGTTCACATAGGGAAAGAACACCCCACACATATAGACATTGTATAAAAGGGGTTCCTACACACCTGCATGTGCTATGTACACCCACCAACATCTACCCCACAACCAAAATAATTACATCAATACATACTGTCATACCATAACCAATTATGCAACTGCTGTACAGCATCTGCTGAAACCTTAACATACCTGGACACAGACGCACTAACATGGCTCTATGTGAAATAGTTACCATTATACAATTGAGCAGCTGCTGATGTAACAGGGTTTGTATGAACTAATCCCGTTTCAGAGGGTTGAAAGGTCCGTACACCAGGAAGTTTTACCGAGTACTGATTATAAGCACAGTATGATACACAGTAACACCAAACTAAATATGTCTGGTAAGCACACTGTAAACCCCCTAACATTATATGCATAGCTATGCAGCCTTGAGCTGGTCAAACAACCTGGCCAGACTGACACATATGAAGAAGTATTAGGTACAGACAAACCATGCACAAGTAGCAATGTTCAGAAATATAACAGCAGTACTCACATTTAGACCAACTCCTCTACGCATTACACACAATATATTACTGTTCGTCTCAATATAGCTGTTGCAATGGATTTCAAAAAAACCTCCACGCTGTCTTCCTCACAAGTAAGGTAAAGGGACAATGCCCAAGTGGAGTACTCAGTTATACTCCACTGTAGCCATGGTATTGGCTAAGGCAGTAGCAGCGCAGCTGATGTGCATGTAATTAGCTACTTAGGATCACCAAATGGCCATCGGGATAGCACATGTTACTGATCTGTAACTATAAAAGGTTGCCTTGTCACACATTCAAACCACCTGTATCTACCTGTAGGACAGTACAAAACAGAGAAAGATGAACCAAATACGAGTAGCACACTAGTTAATAACACCTCCGATTACTAAGACAGTATGTATAACATGTAGTATGTTTGTGTATGCAGTATCTGTACTGTAAGAATTACAGTGTAATCAAAGCATATAGTGAAAATAGCTATCTTGTAGTGATGTATTGTTGAGCAGTAGTAATGCTTGTAGTATTCTATGTGTGCACTGCTGTAGGTCACATGGCACACTCCACATACACCACAAGGGATGCTATGAGCTTGGAACCCACCATTTTGCTTCCAACCACTGTCAGTGTTAGGACTGGTCCAACAAGTATGTGCTATAACCAGGGATAGTATATGTTGTTATATTGCAACAGTCGACATATGTATGGGTGTATAAGTAAGATGAGCATGTTAAAGGTGGGCTCACTGTGCAAATATGGTGTGCATTGTGGGATATTGTGCCAGTAACTGTGTAATGTACAGTTGTCTAGGCAGATCTGTATTCTATTCTACATAGCAGTTCTGATATGTTATGCAAACAGTAGTTATATCTATTGTCAATTACAATACTCAATGACAGGATACATAGCATTAGTATTCATCTGACAGATTAGCAGCATGATAGCAAAGATAATTGGAAGAGCCAGGTAACTATCCATGCACATAACACATGTAATATCCACCTGTCTACTATTGTTTGCAAGCAATAAGAGCTGTGCATGTGTACATGTTATGCAAATGTGTAGTGACCCTTGTTACAGGGCTGGGCCAAATGGCTATGTGCACACCTACATAGAGTGTATATTGAGAGTACAGACGCACTGGTTGAACTACCAGGTCTGTGTAGCCCAATCTAACAGCTGCCTGCACATACTGTATGTAAGGTAGTGCACAGCACTGGTAATGAAACAGGTTTCACATCATCTTGAACTCCAGTGTAACATCTGCAGTAGGAGTGCAAGATGTAAGAGACAGCTGCTCATGTGTAATAGCTGCATCATAGGTGATGGCTCACATTATCTGATTATATCCTGATCATGTTGATAGTGGCATCAGAGTCTAATTGATACATGACTCTATTTGGGGAGTGGGTGTCTGTGCCCAACAGAGCTCATGGTCCTGGTGGATATGTAAGTATATACCAAGAGAAGGAAACAGACCTGTAGACACATGCATCATCTGTAATGAACTAACAGGATGTGATGTGCTCCTCAGAGGAGGTTCGCTGCCAAGGGTAGCTACACTGTTTCCATAATAGCCAGTGCTGTCACATCCATAACACAAATAATTACATGTGAGCATCACTGTCTATAACATCTTCATAGGCAATATGTAAACTAAAGACAGTACTTGGTACTTGTAGTATTGACTGCTCATACAGGCATGTCCACTAGTCGGATACTGGTGCCTCCTAATGTGAGCTTTGTGTATATGGCCATCCTGGGGAAATGTAATCTCTATACCATGTACACTGCCAGACCCCCCTAACACCATGCCCCACACCTGCATGACCATGTTATAACACATACCTCACCTTTTGCCCATTATCCTTTATTAAAACACATGGGCCGTAGGTGCGTCCATATTCCTGAAGGATATGTACAGCCCTATGCAAATTGCACTTGCATAACATCAGATGCATTATGCTGAGCAACTACCTTTGTGCCACAGTGGAATTCAAAATGCACCTTGAGACAGATCACCCACCAGGCTGCGGACTTCCCAACTGCCATAATGTGATGTAATGGGGAAGAATAGGTATGAGACAGAACCATACTATTGGCTACTTTCAACTATTCCATTATGAACTGTGAAGACTCCTCATGTACCAACACCTGCGCTCTATGCATGTTGGATTCCATTGACCCCACTGACCTGGATCACAGTAGTCACACAAACAGGGCTAACAGTATGCTACACATAGTTAGTCTCCAATGCCAATGTTATGTTCCCTAAGGGGTGAGTGCCATGGCACCCATGCAGATGGACCATGCATGTGCAAATGCTGAATACTACACAAATGAACCTTAAGCAGTCACATATGTGCAGTGATTGTGCCATTGAAACAGAACCAGGAGTCAACCCAACACAAACAAGTAGGCAAACTGGTGGTACCATGCTTTAAACTGTACCACAGAAGGTAGTAACTGTTGCAAGAGTGAACACACATGAGTGTAGCTGATCCCTGGTCAGCCTCAGTAAGATGCTGATACACCATATGAAACCACGCAAAGCTACCGTGAAACCAATCAGCCGCATATTATGAGGCCAAGCACAGAGCATTCTATAGCTGTGTCATTAATCATAATGGCAACAACAAGACCTGCCGTGCTGCACAGCATTATGGCATGGGAAGTACTGCACCTACAGAAATAGCACCCACTCATCCTGATAGGGTCCCGGAGAACCTAAACAAACTCCCACCCCCCCACCCCCAACAGGTACACTTAGTAATATATCCATGTACACTACAGGGCTCCTGTACTAACGGCTATGCAGGTACAAGCTGCACTTTATAATGCCATACATACAGCTTTCATGGGACCTGTCACCATCCCAGGGTGTATCCTACACAAATGTAAGAACATTCAGCTATCCACATACTCATGTTCCATCATAGCTCCATGTCAGGCTGTGTACACACCGAATGGTGCACAGCAACAGTTATCACATCCCACAAAGGGGGAGCCACCATTGATAATAGGATATAGTGCCCAACTACCCTGCTGAGTCTGGTCTGTATGGCCATGAACCGTGGTAAATGTAATTGAAGTACTTGGCACAGATGTAGATGACAGTAGGGTTGATTTCCACTGCATATCATGACCTTGCCAGGTCGTAGGACACCATCATCCACACTGTGTTCCAGCTACACTCAGTAAACTAGGTGTATATACCTATATCACAGGAGCGGTTGGCAACTGGACTGCTAGCAGAACCCACACTACAGAGGGTGTCTGAATACACACACATCAAACCAGTGCCAGCCACAGTAATACAGGGGTCATTCCTGGTACACCCCCTCTTTGGTATCTATACCACATAGACTAACACAGAAGGCATCATACTATTGATGTCTGCAAATGACTATGAACTAGGAGCAATAGTCGACTCATTGTGTGCTGCGTTCAACATACAGAATGGCCTTAGTGTGTCAGATGTGTGGTGTGTGATGTATGGCCACATTCTGACATCTAAGTATTGCATTGTCATCCCCTATGTTACAAACCCTGTACCCATTAACTACCACCTAGGCAGAGGTCAACATAATGGCAACTGTGTGTATGAGATGCAGCTGGACAGTACTTCCCTTTGATAGTTACATCACCACAAAAGACAGGTAGTCGTATGTGGCACCCCTAATCATGGCAGGGTGCCATCCAGGAGTATAGAAATAACTGCTCAGTCATACTCAACACCCATGTGGCCCATAATAGATCACATATTTCCTTTAAGGGTTATTGCCCATGTGTAGATGGCCTACACTAACCTTCACAATCCCTAGCTGCACTATGTAGCATGCAGCCTACCCTGAATAAAGCCATGTCCAACCCAGAGGTGCTGGACATGCTACACTTAACACATCCTGATCCCAAATAAACACATACGTCATGGACATCCACCTGACTAGTACAAGGATCACAACATGCCTTACAGATCCCTGTCCCATACACTTAACATAGTCTTGCCATACTATGCATCCCTGTCCAGCAAAACTGCACATCGCCCCTCTCTGTGACATGGTGTGATGACCGCATGACAAACTTATCAGTAACCATGTGTATCAGTTCTGTGGCACTGCTTGAACTGGCCACTGAATATTACCTGTCTGTTGCCTACAGCTAGGTAACCTTTCTGCCTAGGCATATTTGTAGGGTGGACAGGCAATATTGCATCAGCTGAAGGCCCATGTTAGTATAACACGTACCTGCATAGGGACACCATTACCGTACTGTAGATTGGAAAGGACACCATTGTGTTACACATGTATGTATGCCATTCAACACATCAGCAGAAGACATGTCATACTACATGTGATTGGCAAGGTCATACGCCACACAGCAGGCTGGTGTAATGTAAACCTGTGCTGGTCTGTGGCACCATTGCAAAGTAGGGACAGCCATGTCAAACATGTGTGTACAGCAACATGCCCAATGTCTACGCTCAGCTCAGGGGTAGGCAGAATGATGTTGAACAGACATGCTCTGCTTTGGGGGAGATATGCAAGCTAGGGCTCAGGCAAACATAGTATGCAGTCAACATACCCTACTGCTCATGTCCTCACACATAGGGGCAGTGGCCAACACAAAACATCAGTGGCAGATGTACAAAGGTCGTCGATGGTCCGTTAACATGGTGTATGCTGCACACACCATGGCAGTGCAGTGCAAAGGTGCAAAGTGCATGCATTGTGTTGCAGGTATGGGGCATAGGCTACTAACACAAAGGGTGCAATAAAGGTATGTATGCTAACCATCACTATAATTATGTAAGGTGCATGCCGTCTGCTGTACAACACATGCATGCTGTTGGGTGCAACTCAGGTATGTATGATGGCTACCACTATAATTGCCTAAGCTGAAACTATAATCGTCTAAGCTGAATGCCATCTGCCATATCACATGCATGTAGCATGTGTGTGTGTGTGTGTGTGTGTGTGTGTGTGTGTGTGTGTGTGTGTGTGTGTGTGTGTGTGTGTGTGTGTGTGTGCATGTGTGTCTGTGTCTCTGTGTGTGCCTGTGTCTCTGTGTCTGTCTGTGTCTGTCTGTGTCTGTGTGCATGTCTGGTATAACTTGTAATGTACAGTTCTTGTCTTCTCCTCACAGGTGTTGATGTAGGTGTGTTGCCCTCCTGCAGCCCACCTGATGTTAGTGTTACCACAGACTCTAGCAGTGATGATGATAGTATGATTGAGGCACAAGCAGGGCTGTCAGGGGCTGAATCTGTGCCACTGGTTGCCATTCCACCTGTCTCCCCCTCATCCTCACACACAGATCTCCTGCCTGCACATAGGTTCATAGGTTCATAGGTTCGTAGGTTCGTACTAGGCTATCTGCCCTAGGGCATTTATAAGCCTAGCCAGAGTGTGTGTGGCTTTCACCACCCCTTAGGATGAGAATACTACGCCCTTTTAGT
>NC_056743.1:1130936871-1130986903 GCF_019279795.1 Protopterus annectens
AGATGCCACGGTGGTGCAGCAGTAGCATAGTTGCCTCACAGCAAGAGGTTCTCCCGTTTGATTCTCATCTGGAGTGCGGGGAGTGCCTTCGGTGTGGAGTCTGCATGTCCTCCCCTTGGTTGGGTGGGCATTCGAAAGACATGCGTAAATGGGCGTGCCTTCATTGAAGTTTGAGCTGGCACCTCGGCGTTTGTCAAAATTTGCTGCCAATCATTAGTGGACTGGAGTTCCACTGTGGTGACCCCTGACCGGGAAAAGCCAAAAACACAACAACATTGTACAACCAAGAGAGACTTACAAAGAAAATACAGAAGGATCAGACAGTGGTATGTAAGTAACTCACTCTGATGAAACAAACATTGTTGCATTTTTAGCACACAGAGCCATGGTTTGAATCCTGGGAATGGTAGCAAGTTGTATGCATAACTCATACATCTCAACTGTACATATTTTTCCAGAATGTCCAGATATTTGCTTCATATTTTTGGCATGTTCCTCTTTTTTTCCTGGGAAATCATTGGGATGATCTCAGGATTGCAGACACCAAATAATGACATACATTTGAGTGTCAGACTTCAAGTCCTTCAGAAAATGTATACTAAAACAAATCCTGTTATTCTAGCAATTGTCTAAAAGTTTATTAGAACAGTATTCAAAATATGTCTTTATTTGTACCCCCATGTTGTCAAGCTTTGTCCAGCTGTTGTGCATTAAGAGATTGAGAGGCATGTGCATAATTACAACTAGGAATCTGGGAATATGTCTAGAAACAGTTAGGTAGTTAGGTAACAAACATTCCCTCCACATGTCTACCAGGTAAGAGAATTAGAATTTAGCTATAAGACAGTTGAAGTATACACTGTGCACAAACATACCACTGCCCAAACCAAGGCCATAGGGTATTGTAATAATATATGTAGAGTAATGATTAGAGCAATGATCATTAAAGTTGTGAGTACTGCAAGGATATATAAGTTGTTAATTGACATCTCATAGGTTGGTACTAGGCTATCAGCCTTAGGGCCTATACAAGCCTAGCCATAAAAATTGCCTGGCTATTTCTTCCCACAGTATTTACTTCCCTTCTCTCTTCCCCACCATATCTGCAACAATAATCTAAACACACAAATCAATGGGTATGTTTACACCAAACCTGTTGTTGGGACATATGTCCCACTGTTCAATAACTATTTAAATGTGTTTCTATTAATGTTCCATGTTGAAATACTATCATTGGTGGCCTGTTGCTAAAAATGTAACCTCATGCTTTTGTAATGGCCACTGCGGTTCCATATATGCATGTGTTCTATTTGCTATGCAACTGTTCCAAATCTGGTGTTTTGGGTTAACGGGAATATCTATGCATGCTGTTATAACTAATCCTGGATTGTGTTGACTATTACTAACCCACATATGTTCTAAAACTGCAACACCATAGCGCATTTGGGAAGGCTGGTCCCAATGGATCCACCTCTCCCACCTCATCTGGGCATGGCAGTGGGCTGCAGCATGTCTGGGACCCGCCCCAGGACCTCCTCGTCCACTGGTACTGCACCACCTTTGGATGGAACCACCTCAAGGGATGGGGCTCGTCCCCCCTGGGAGTGGGTGTGGAATGGTTCCTGTCACTCGAAATCAGGTCCAAGGTCTGGTGCATAGGGAGCTCCGCAGAGAATTGGGAGATCTGCTATGCCAGCTTGAGGGCTGCATGGCACAATTGGAGGGTCAGCCTGCCCCTCCTGCTCAGCCCCCAGCACAGTCACCTTTGGGGCCGTGAAGGTGCAGTGGTGATTGCCCATGGGTGGGGACCTCAGTCCCACTGTTGCCATTTTGGGGCTCAGTGGCTTCTGATTTCCAAACACCCCTCCCTGCCGAAGGTGTTAACTCCCCACATGTGTCAACCACCCCTGTATGCTGTCTTGTCTGTCTTCTGACTCACCCTACCTCCCCAAATGTACCTATCCTTCCCCAACATCCCACTCTCACCTTAAAACAAAGGGCAATCTGTTCACAAAAAAAAAAAAAAAAAATCGTCCCATACATAACTGTCCATTTCGCACACATGTCCACTACAAACATGTAATCTGGTCTAATTGGCTTCACAACACATTATTGATGTCCTCACCCCTCTCTCGGGGGTTTGAGTGTCCAAATATACCTCCAAATTCAGTATATATGCACAGCTGTTGCTGTAGAAGAAATGGACAGCTATGGACCTTCCGTAGACTCATCCTGCACATCCCTAGCTACTTTCCCTATTGTCTGTCCCTCTTTCTGCCCCCTTTTTCACCACTTTCCTATGAACCCTTTTTTTCTTTTCTTTTAAAGAAATTAGCATGGGGGTAAGTGGGAATAAGCACTTTTAAGCAGTAGTAAGCAGGATTAAGCCTGTTTGCACAGCGCTAAGCAATGTCTACACAGATTAAGCACTTTTCCAGCTAACTGTCTGAAAGCATATTTAAACAGAAGTTAGCATTGCTCACCATCACGTAAACCCGCTTACAACTGCTTAAAAGTGCCTTAATCATCTTTATCCAGTAGTCCTTGTTGTGCCTAGCAACAAAATAAACTGCCCTTGCAGGTTTTGAACCCAGGACCCTGTACACTATAGTCACAACAGTTAACCACTAAGCCATCTCAATTGTGAAGATATCACTTGTTTTTCAAATATATCATTCAGTACACATACTGAATAGTCGTGAAAAACTGTTTATGTATATGATATATATATATATATATATATATATATATATATATATAGTATGTATACATATATGTATATACATAGTCATACACACGCACACACACACACACACACACACACACACACACATACACATATAATTTTTCTATATTTCTCACTCTCTTTCTCTCTCTCTCTATATATATATATATATATATATATATATATATATATATATAAAACATATGTCATACCTCAGCACCATAACTCTTAACCTATTAGTGCAAGGGAATGTAATGTATGCATTGCAGTTCTAAATGTAGAATGTTGCTACAGTGACAGGGGTTGTGTCAACATACATGTTGTGAAGGAAGGCTCTTCTGAGACTGACGTGTGCCATCAGTTACTGACAGACATTATAAAATCATCATAGTGAAGTACTACACAAATCACAGTAATGATCCTATGGAATACAGAAGCAATATGAGTAATAAACATAGACAGTCTGAAACAATCTGGTCAGTCAGGAGGTATACACAGAATGCCTTAGTGCAAGAAATGTGGAATAAGCCTGACAAAGGGGATGTTTAGAGCCATGAAAATGGGGGTATATCACAAATACTGGACTAGATAAGCTCACACACTTGATGCATTCACACCCTCCTGTCTGTTCTAACACATATTAACTGGAGGAGCAGAGACGCCAAGCCACATACTTCACACTAGTTAGTGACATACATCTTCATACCAGCCCACTGCTTTGTCAGAACTACACAACACGTATGGTGGCCAGGCAACAGTACATCTGACAAATATCTGGACATAACTTCACATTAGGGTAAGTACACTGCACTGCTAGGCATGTCACCAAGCACTGTCTACACTACAGGCAGACTGCCACAACACTAACCCAATTTACCTATGGGGATACACATGTAATTGCAAATATAGCAGGCACTACAGGTGTGTAACTGCATGGGGTAAAAGACACCAGTGTGAAAGTGCACACCCACAACCGATCTCAACAAGGTCACAGTCACATATTGGTAAGCCTAAGTAATAGTACAGTCAATGGCCTGTGTGCACAAAAGTCATCATCATATTTGCCACTCGCACACTAACCCTACATATACATATACTGGCTCAATTCACAGTGTAGTCTAACGCCTGACTGTGGTATGGAACATGTCTCAGTCTTGCCCTACAAATATATAGACTGATAGGGTATCAGACACTGGAGCAGCATGCACTGTTAGATAGAACAGGACCAAGAACACTGACATCTACCCCAGTCTGTACACAGTCCAAATAACATGATCACAATACACTGCTACATAATACAGACACTCTATCAACAATCACCATAAGTACACAAACCTCATTACTTTACAAACTACTACAGAATATCCATGTTTTGTCCATAACTGTTAGGCCTCCTTTACATTACATGTCTGGCAGTCTGATATATCACTGTCTTGATATCAGGAATTATGTCATTAAATAATGGTACATATCCACCTCTTACTGCATGACATATGAAGACTTGGGGGACAGAGGCACAAACACAGGGCCAATATTGACGTATTGCAGTTATAAACTGAGAACATTGCTGGTGTAACAGCATTTGTTGTGGCATCTCTTTTCTGAAGGATATGAAGTCAGTAACACACATGGATGTTAGCATTTCCTGAGTAAAATAATCAGAGTATGCTACTGCATTTATGAAGAAAATGTGTGAGTAACACATCAAATCTCAGGCTCAAAACTCTGTCCAGTTTGCAGATAGCCCTACAGGTGAGAGTTTTCTCAACCACATAACACTGTCATGCTAGAATTTAAATCATACATAACAGCCATATCCACACAAACTCTGTTAAGCCAACATTACTTGGGTTCATAGGTAGGCACTAGGCTATCTGCCTGAGGGAATTTATAAGCCTAGCCAGAGTGTGTCGGCTTTCGCTACCCCATTGATTAATTAACTGATCCTCTGTCAAGCAGAGTCAATGAAGTGATCCCAGGGGTGTATTTTCTGTTACCCATCCACTAGTCAAGGTTTCTCTTGAAGAGTGTTAGTGAGTGGCTCTGCCTAATGTAGTTTGGAATTTTGTTCCAAAGCATGGGGAGTCTCTGTGACAGGAATCTATCCCTCCAGCATGTTCTATTTATTGTTGTAGTGAGGTTTAGCTCACTAGAGCATGTGGCTCTCAGTGACTTAAATTTCTTTAGGTGGAGCATGTCCATCAATTCTGAGTTGGACATGGCTTTGTAAGTCAGACAGAGATCACCTCTGACTAAGTGATATGCCACTAAGTACAGCCAAAGGTTTTTCAGTCGGGAGGCATAGAACATTTGCTTGAGGCCAGTAATCCCCTTGGTGAGGTACTTTTGTGGTCTTTCCAGCTGTTGGAAGTGTCTTGTGAGGTACATCCCAAATGCGGCATTGTACTCTATGATGGGTCTGATGAGTGATGAGTAGAGGGGCATTATAGCCTCTTTATTTCTAGATGCAAACCCGTTAGTAATTACATGGGCCACATAGAAGGATTTCCTAACTACTTTGGCAATATGATTGACAAAGGCAAGATTGCTATCTACCTGGGTTCCCAGATCTCTTATTACCTCTTCTGTATTAAGGGAGCTGACACCTATGTGGTAATTTGTGGGTGTTTTGTTTTTCCCAAATGGGATGACTATGCATTTTTTGGCATTTAGCTTGAGGCCATGACTTTGACACCAGGTGTCCGTCTAAGTAAGGCCCTTTTGGAGGATGTCTTTGTCAGCCGGAGAGTCAATTATGGCTCCCAGTTTGCAGTCATCAGTGAACTTGGTTAGCTATAGTCTTCCTGTGTTTGCGTCTACTTCAAATGTAGAACAATAATTCTTACATTCTGTCCCCATGTCTGGAACATCCCCCTCCAGTTTTATGGCCTGCTCCACAGTGTTTGTTGTAACAGGTATTTCCAACTACCCTCTGTGATGCTGTTTGTTACACACCCACATGAAGTCCTGCTCACCGTGAGGGAGAAGGGCCAACACTCACTTGCACTAATTACTTATAGGGGTATGTTTCCATGCAACTGGCAATAGGAATGATACACAGGTGTTCCACATGCAATTAGCAAGTGGAGGACTCCAATCGTGCACAGGCCATCTGCTGATCATGAGCATTACCTGTAAAAGTCAAGCTGCTGCCTATGCAAAACAGATGCATTTTTCCACATCTACCAAAGAAGGAGTGAGAGGGAGACAGAGGGAAAGAAAGACATGAAGAGAAAAAGAGCCACATGTGTTTATGTATGATCTGTGGGTAGAGAGAGGTCCCTGTGTATTATAATGGTTGCCTATATATAAATGTATGGCTGTGTATTGTGTACAACAACCTCTATGGTTTTTGACAACTGTTGGTCTTGTAATGCCACATTGGGACATATGGGTCCTCAATATGAAAATGTAGCAAAACCAACCTGCAATGGATCCTGTTATTTACAAAATCACACCAGCTCTCACCCAGGATACTGATGACACACACACACTTACCAGTACTGAGTTTCAAACCCCTACCTAGTTATGTATTGGTACTACAGTGTTAGGCAGTTATTGCAAGTGCCACAGCTGTTATATGTTGGAGAGCTGCTGTCCAAAGGTATCTTTGAAGATGAATAACATCAGCTGCAGTGCTCAAAGGAGGGGTGAGGGATGGGCAGTAAGTGTGAACGACCACAAAAAGCAGGTGTTAACAAATACACACAAACACACAGATTATCACAGTTGCCAGGACCAGGAATAGAACTCCTACCTAACAAGTTTGCTACACTATGGTATCACACAGTTATCACAAGTGCCATAACAGTTATTTGTTGGGGAGCTGTCCAAAGGCATCTTTGAAGGTGACTGACATCAGCTGATATGCTCAAAGGAGGGATGATGGAAGGGCAGTAAGTGTAAATGACCACAAAAGCAGGTGTCAAGAAAGACTAACAGACTCTCACATACAAACACATAGATTTTCACAGTTGCCAGGACCAGGATTAGAACTCCTACCTAACTAGTTTTCCACCTGTCACCACCCCACCTAACTATTCTTCTTCTTCTTCTTCTTCGTACAGCATTACAACTGCTATATCACATATGTAAGCATTGTATAACTCTGTAGATATTTGTATTGCAATTTTCTTTGATTTTAATGCTTGTATTATTGCTATACATTTTTTGTAACTTTGTTCTTTATATCATAGCTTTTCTCCTTGGCTCTCTACTGAAAATGGGCCCCCAACCCAGTGAACCAACCTGTTTAACAAAAAACAAATAAATAAATAAAAACAATTGTATTACACAGTTATAGCAAGCACCATGGACCTTATAGGACTGAGACTTGGTCAAAGGGTTATTTCAAGGTGACTGACATCAGTAAGAGTGGTAACATGGGCAATGGGAAGTGCAGTGCATGTGAATGGGCCATCAATCATTCTTTTGGAAAAACACACGCACATGCACACACGTAAACACACACACACACACACACACACACACACACACACACAGCTTTACATTTGACAGAACTGAATATACAAGTGCTACATGAATGCTGGATGTTCTTCATCTCACATTGCTGCAGTCCTTACACTTGGGTAGTCCGCTGTCCTCGGTCGGCCCGAATACCAAAGTATAAGGCTGCCGGTCAAGGCATTAGTCTGACGTCAGGACGTCAGGGTACAAATGCGCATGACCGACGTCATATCCTCAGTCTTTTTTGCCGCATGGTCCGATGCAGAAGCAGCATTGCAAGTGCAGGTTGGCGTTCTGAAATTTTCCGAAGTCGGAGTTTCAGACCGAATCAAAGTTGGCTAAGTACCCCGTTGGGGAATATTTTGTTTTTTTCTTGCCTCAGTATTTTACCGGATGTCAGAAAAAGTGAATAACTGTATTTCTTGTGGGAAACAGATACCTCATAGGGATTATCATACCTTGTGTATACCTTCTTTAGGGCCTGAGCACGACGTTGTTGGGTGTCGCTTGTGCTAGATTTAACAAACGCACTATAAAGAGAAGATTAGATTGTGCCAGGTTAGTCTTGGGAAGCGGTGTAATTATAAAATGCCGCCGGATGCTCCGGCGCCCGCTTCGTCTAACAAGCGCAAGGACAAAGCTGCAAAGCCTAGGCTAGAAGGACCGTCCGTCCCGGACGCCGGTTCTTTAGAGGGCTCGGTGGAGCCGGAGGTTCAGCCAGAAGTTTCTTTGGAGTCCCAGGGAGAGACTTTATTATTACAAGATGTGTCCTCTCAGGAGGTAGGCCAGGCAAGGGGCTTCTCAGGTAGCTGTTCTCCCTCCCTTCCTAAGGTGGTTAGGCCCCCCCCTTCTGTTTCCAAGGCTTCTCCCAGAGGCAGGCCAGGTTTAGCTTCAGTTGGTGTCACCCCTAGTTCTTCAGGGTCTGTGCCCAAGAAGCATATGCTTAAAATGGCAGAAGATTTGATTACACTGATTAGAGGTTCTATGCCCCCTCCTGATAAGAGGCCTAGGGTGGAACCTGAGCTTGGGAGTTTTGAGCAGGGTTCGGATGCTTCAGTCTTGACTGAAGACTTGCAGGAGTATTCTCCTTATTCTGATGTGGATGATTCTACTCCTTCTGCTTCTCCTCCTGAGGATTTTTCTTTTTCAGAGACTCTTCATTCCATGAGGGAGCATTTTAAATGGGAAGGTCAGGATTTCTCTGATTCCAGGAAAAGGCTTAGGGAATTTTTGTTTCTACCCCAGCATAGGCCTTTAGCTATACCTCCTGTTCTGGATGTGGTGGAAGATGTTTTTGCAGAGGCTTCTCTTAACCCTGATTCTTTGCCTCCTGCTCCAGTTAAACCGGATAGGTATTATAGGGTGCCTGAAGCTCATAAGTATCTTTTTAAGAGTCCTAGGGCAGACCCAGAAACTGTTTCTCAGGGGCCTAAAGGTGTTAAGGCTTCTATTGTTAAAAATCCGGTTCCTCCAGATAAAGAGGCAAGGGCTTTGGATAGATGGGGAAAGAAAGTGTATACTTCTTCCACTTTAGCCATGAGGGCTTTGAATTGCCAGTTTCACATGCTGAAATACCAAAACTATCTCCTTTCACAATTAAAGTCTAAGGTAGATGCTCTGGCGGAAGGTATTGAGTGTAAAGAGTTGCAAGATTTAGTTCATGTTTCTGAACAGGTGGGTAAACATTCCTTGCAATGTGGTTTTGATGCTGTACAGGCCTCTTCGAGGGTGGCTGCCACTGGTTCTGTTCTTCGCAGGCACGCCTGGCTGAGGGATCAGAATTTAGCTGAGCATGTTAAGACAAGGATTTTAGATGCTCCTTTACAATCTGATGTGTTGTTTGGTTCTCCTGTTGAAGCAGTTTTAAAGAAAATGGAAGACAAGACTAAGTCTATGCAGACCGTTAAAGATTTTTTGCAGGTTCAGCCTCCGAAATTTAGTAGAAATTGGCCTACCAAGGGGTGGACATATCCTTCTTATGATTCCCAGTCTAGGGGTAGGTCTAGACGTGGTAGGGGCAGAGCTCAAGGCTCTTTTAGGCCTAGAACAGGGAGTTCACCTGCTCAGTCTTCTGGTGAGGGCAGGGGTCAGTCCTTTCGTAAACAGACCCAATGACCTACCTTTTCAGCTGCCAGAGCCTTCTCGTCTGGCAGCACCTTTGGGGGGAAGGTTGGCACTTTTCAAAGAAAATTGGAGTTTGATTACCCAAGACAAATGGGTATTGGATATCATACACCACGGTTACAGGTTTTATTTCCATACCTTGCCTCCTTTCAAAGGCATGCCAGACGTTCCTCCTCAACAAAGAATAGAGGCGCACAAACAAATTTCTCTGTTACTTCAAATAGGGGCCATACAGCCGGTTCCTATTCCAGAAGTGGGCCTAGAATTTTATTCTCGCCTGTTCCTAGTACCAAAGAAATGGAACACGTGGAGACCAATTTTGGATTTATCTACCCTCAACACTTATCTGGACATTCCCAAGTTCAAAATGTTGACGCTACAACAACTTTTACCTCTGCTGGGCAAGGATCATTAGATGGTAACTTTAGATCTCAAGGAGGCTTACCTTCATGTTCCTATCAGACTGAGTTGCAGGAAGTTCCTGCGTTTTCGGGCTGGGAATTCTCATTATCAGTTCTCTGCATTGCCCTTTGGCTTATCTACTGCGCCCAGAGTGTTTACGAAAGTTCTGGCTCCAGTGATAGCTTTCCTTCGGCTAAAAGGAATACAGATCTATCCTTATTTGGACGATTGCCTGATTCTGGCTCCAAGAAAGGACGAGCTTCTTCATCATTTGGAATACGTGATAGCAGTGCTAAGATGCCTGGGGTATTCTGTGAACGAAATAAAGTCCAGTCTAGTACCCTCTCAGGACATGTGCTTTCTGGGTGTAAGACTGAATACAGCATCCCAGATGGCCTTTTGACCCGGACAAACAAAAGAATCTTTCCCTTTATTTTCATCAATTGTCTCATCAGTCCAGGCTGACTGCAAGGACAGTCCTTCAAGCCTTGGGGTTCATGGCATCTTGTATTCTGGTGCTTCCCAATGCCAAACTGCATATGAGGAAGTTACAATGGTATCTCAAAAATGTATGGACTCAGCACTGCCAGGATCTGGACACTGTCATTCAAATAAAACCTTGCATTCAAAAGGAATTGTTGTGGTGGGCTCAGGAATGTCACCTAAACAAGGGACTCTCTGTGACCCGGCCAGAGGCGAGACAGATTCTAACGACAGATGCCTCAGACACAGCTTGGGGAGCTCATCTGAATGGAAAGTGGATACAAGACAAGTGGCCTGCCAGACTACAACATCTACATATCAACTTGAAGGAGATGTTAGCAGTCCAGTTTGCATTAGTGGCTTTCAAGGATTTACTTCTTCCAGGGCAGGTGTTGATTCTAACAGACAACACAACTGTCATGTGGTACATCAACAAGCAAGGGGAACACATTCCTATCCTCTGTGCAGGCAAGCAATGATTTTGTGGGACACTGCTCTCAGTTTGCAACTACATCTTCAGGCAAGGTTTCTGCCGAGCACAGAACTCCTTAGCAGATGTGTTAAGCAGGCAAATCATGGATCCCCACGGTGGCAATTGATCCTCATGTATTTCGAAATTGACAGTGTCATGGGGAACTCCAGACATAGATCTGTTCGCTTCTCCACTAAACCACCAGCTGCCAAAGTTTTGCACGAAAAGGTTTCATCACACAGCTTGGAAAGTGGATGCTCTTTCTTTCAGTTGGAAAAATCTTCATGTGTATGCCTTTCCGCCTCTGCCTCTCCTCCCAAAGGTACTTCTAAAGGTCAGACAGGACAAACCAAGGATGATCTTAATAGCTCCAGATTGGCCTCGGCAGCACTGGTACCCATTACTGAGAAGTCTGGTAAGGAAGCCTCCATGGCCTTTACCTTTGATTCCACACCTGTTGTCTCAGAAGGACGGTCATCAACTCAATGTCAAGCTTCACTCTCTTCATCTAACAGCCTGGCATATTCTGTTTTGAACCACAGCAGGTCTCAACTTCCTCAGCAAGTTTTGAATGTGATTATGGAAGCCAGAAGACCTAGTACAAGGAAAGTGTACGCAGAAAAATGGAAGAGATTTTTATTTTGGAGTGCAGCAAAGGATTTTCATGTTTCTGAGCCTAATTTGAGTGTGGCTCTTCAATATCTTACTGAGTTATTGGACAAAGGTTTGTCTTTCTCTTCCATTAAGATTCATGCTGCAGCAATTTCAGCTCACTATGACTGTGACCCACCATTGTTTTCTCATCCTTTGTTCAAGCAATTTCTTAGAGGGGCAAAGAATATAAGACCCTCACGTAGAGCTCCTACTCCTGCTTGGGACCTCAATTTTGTGTTGGAGAAACTCACTCTACAACCTTTTGAGCCTGCAGCTACTGCTGAATTGAAATATTTGTCATGGAAGACTGCTTTTTTGTTGGCCATTACCTCTGCAAGAAGGGTTTCTGAATTGCAGGCCCTTATGGCGGTTGAGCCTTTCTTGATTTTCCATAAGGATAGGGTATCTTTACGTACGTACTAATCCTTCCTTTATGCCTAAAGTGGTTTCTAGTGTGGCTTTAAACCAAACTATTCATTTGCCTACTTTTTATGCAAATCCCCAAAATAAGGGGGAAAAGATTTTGCACACTTTAGATGTACACAGGCAGTTGCGTTATTATTTAAGCAGGACTAAGGATTTCAGGCAGTCTCAGCAGTTGTTTGTTTCTTTTGCTTTGAGTTCTCAGGGCAAGCCTGTGTCAAAACAAACTATTTCTAAGTGGATTGGGTTTTGCATTGCTTTCTGTTATTCCCATCATGGCAAGGAGATTCCAGCTGGGATTAGGCCTCATTCCACTAGGGCTACTGCCACTTCAACAGCATTTCTAAGGGGGGTAGCAACTAAGGATATTTTGGAGGCAGCTACTTGGAGTTCAGTGCATACTTTCTCTAAGCATTACCACCTTCCTCTCTACTCTAAATCTAGGGCTGGTTTGCCACTGCTATTTTACAGGGCATTTTGGCAGCTGCTTCTTTATGATTTGCCATCCTCCCTTTCCTCTGCTTTGGGATTCTACCCAAGTGTAAGGACTGCAGCAATGTGAGATGAAGAACATAGTACAGTTTTGTACCTACCATAAATGTAGATGTTCGAAGATCCACATTGCTGCAGTCCAATTTACCCTCTCTCCTTCCCCTCTGTGTTTAGGGGTGGTTGTGTGGGTTGGGTTGTACTTTTGTAAATTTGTATATATTGTACATATATTTGGTGCAGGGGTGTTTGGTGTGTTGTTGTTTTTTGGTTTTGGCCTTACCTTTTTAGGGTCTTCTGACATCTGGGGCAAGAAAAGACTGAGGATATGACGTCGGTCATGCGCATTTGTACCCTGACGTCCTGACGCCAGACTAATGCGCCTTGACCGACGTCAGCCTTATACTTTGGTATTCGGGCCGACCGAGGACAGCGGACTACCCAAGTGTAAGGACTGCAGCAATGTGGATCTTCGAACATCTACATTTATGGTAGGTACAAAACTGTACTTTTTTACTATTGTGTTACACAGTTATCACAAGCACCACAGACACTGTAGGGCTGAGGACTACCAAAAGGAATGTCTATAGTGATTGACATCTGCATATCATGTGATAACGACCAATTAGAGGTGTAGTGGGGGAAACAGGCCTTACAATGGACTTTTATCTGTCACTGTCTGTCTCTCTCTTCCCCACATCTGTGTGTGTGTATGTTTAACATATTATAGTGTGTTGACCTTGGATATGTGTGAGTTTTCCTATCCCATGTGTGTGTGAAGCATAAATGGTGTCCAATTTGGTGTGTGTGCACAGAGATCTGCAAATGACAGATATGTATAGTCCACTGTGTTGTCAGACATGGGCTTCATTTCTCTAAGTGCAAGAGCATGCCTAGTATGACCGGTATTGAGTGTGTTAATCCATTCCAGGTAGGGTTGTACTCCAGTCCAGGGTTTGGTGTTCTCAACCTACAGATAGCAACCTGTTTCTGCAGGTTATCTGTAGATAGGTTGACAATGTGGAGTCACAATGGGTGACAGATAGGGGGATACTGTAACTATTGTTGTCTGCTGCTTGTGTTACATGGTTGGTGTTAACTGAGATATTCAGACATATGTACTGTTTTACACTGTGATGTATTATGTCATCGACTACTGACAGATATAATTATTTGCTCACAGTTATTTACTGGGAAATACAAGATAAATGAAGCTGAGGCCAGTATTGTGGTCCGCAGCCTACACACTCTTGTCATTGTGGACAGGTAGCTACAAACACTTGCTGATGGGTCTGTGTAAATGGTCCAGCACCTTGGTAGTATGGCGGCTGAGGATCCCCTTGTTGTACATATATCGACTTAACATAATGGCTATATCCTGCTGTGGCCATACCTATCAGCTGTACAGATTTACCCAGGTTACCAAGAGGCAGGGCTCATATATCTGGTCAGTTCCCCTTCACTGTGGTTTATGAGCAGGTTTGTCACCTCCCATTAGTGGGTTTGCAGGCAGAGGTAGTATGCATACACATATCAGAGTTTCAGACTTCACACACTGCATGACGTCCATGCATCTACACCCTCCAATCTGTTATTCTATCCTCTTCCTAACATTATGCAAGCTATATCTGGGAAGTATCCCTGTAGTTGCCCCTTCAGCTCAGCAATATTTATGGAGTAGCCCACATGGGGGGGCATGCTACTGGGATTTGTCAATATGGCGTTGCATTTGTGTTCTGTTGACTGTGTTAGTTTATTTGGGACCCTGTGAGATACCATACATTGGCAGTATGGGTGAGACACAGGCCTTTGACAGAAGACTGTAGGTCATTCAGTAGTAATGCTGGCCATCTGTAGCAGGCCAGTGCATTCTCTCACTCCTAAATTCCCAGGCTGCGAACCACTGGATTCCCCTGGGGTGACAGGGTAAATGTTTGAGGTGTTAATGGCAATAGGTCCTGTACATATTGACCCATTGGTCCAGATGCATCCAGGGAGCCGCTTACAGTTAGGAACACACCTGCATAAGACACCTCTTCATCATGCTGCATTCTGTGGGTATTCCCATACAGAAGTGAGGTCATACTGCCTCATTCCCAACTGCAAGGACATGACCTGTGATAAACCTGTGGCTGATGGTGGGTGAGCTGAGTTCATGTGTGATATGGAAGCTACTTGTAACTGACTCACAGATATACCTGGGGCATTCCCCTTATGCTGCATTGTGCAGGGACATAGGCAGTCTCTCATTACTTCATAACTGTGCCTTGCCAGTGATTGTCCAGACTACATCAGTATTCCATACTACACAGACAACTAATGTGCTGCTAACCTGTATGTACAATTCCAAAGGTGTGTGCAGCTGACAGTTACATTTTATGCACTCTGTCTAGGGTACTTCAACCAGTGTACTGTATTAATGTATGGGCCCACATTCATGGCATGTCCATCTTTCAGACAGTGACAGATATTGACATCTGGACAGTGAGTATGGATGACTGCTGACATGGGTATTGCTGAGAAGCATTGTGATTGGCACTGCAGTTGTCAGAACATGGCCCTTTCATCCACAGTACTGCACATAGGCCACCAACACAGAGCCCCCTTCATGCCTACCAGATGACCACTTCCACACAATATTGAACAGACAACAACCTAACACATGTACCCCTGCATATTGTAAACATGCAACACTCTATCCTGTAGATTGGGCCAGCTCAGGTAATCTGTGCTCCACTATTATTACACCTCACACTTACATGTTACTGCATTTCTACATGGGATTGTGGGAGGGGGGAGGGGCACACCTGATGACTTTAAACATTTGCTGTGACTGTGCTAGTATTTCAGGTACTTTGTTGGTTTTCATTTAATTTTGTATTCTGACCTATCATGCAGACTGGAGGCATATCAGTAGTGTACAGATCTTAGGTTTTATTGACCTACATTTCAGTTTCAGACTTTTTACCTTTCAGAACTGACATACAACTGCCAGACCTGTTGTAGTCTGTCTGTGTAGGTTTGGAGCGGGGCTGTTAACCATTGCCATCAATTGGAGGCCTTAGACCAGCCTTTCTTTATGGTCATCTACACCTGCCCTGCTGGCTGAGGCTGGTTGTGGGTATGTGAGCCGCACTGACAAGCATGTGTGTGTCCTATAGACACACATTTGGGCCACGACATGTACTGGAGTGGGATTTGTCACCTTGTCTAGTACTGTCTAGTGTGTTGACCGTAGTATTTGTTATGAATATCTTGCTGCCCATTCAGCCACCCGATTCCCTTGCATGCTCACATCCATACTATAGATACAACTATGAGAACATACTACTCCATTCAGCAATTGATAGGAAGACTGATTTACCTTGTGTCTGTGCCAGTATTGAGGATGGTGCTGGAGGGCTGCCTATGTCGGATGCACATAGTACACTCCCTATACATGGTAAAGCACAGGTAGTGTCATGTTTGGCATCCCTTTTACTGTATGTGTGAGTCAGAGAAAGGTGTCATTCCCTGGGTCCCTACCGTGTCAGTGTATGTGCTATTTGTTGATGCTTTGGCAAGGCGTGGGCATACTTGGCATGCCTCCTTCTGCCTACGTGGGCAAGCTCAGGTAGTTCCTCCTGTGAGTCATTCTGTGCCTGTTATGGCCTTGGCAATGCTGGGGAGCTGTGTGGCCTTGCCCCATCCTGTTCCAGCTGCAGCTGTTTCTGCAGGATCAAATTGTGTAGCATGGCACATACTATGAACATTTGTATACATGTAGGTGGAGAGTACTGCAAGGCTCCAGCAGATATGTCCAGGCAGCAGAACCGTGACTTGAGCATCTCAAACACATGCTCTATTATAACTCTGGTTTGTGTGTGTGCCTTATTATGGAGTTCTTGTTCGGGTGTGTGTGCATTTCTGATAGGTGTCATTACCCACAGCTCCAGTACATAACCAGCATCCCCCACAAGGTAGCCATATGGGATGTCCCCACTGGCAAATGACTGGTACAGCTGTGTCATATGCCAGATGTGGGAGTCATGATAGCTTCCAGGAATGCCAGCACACACATTCAAGATAATGCCCTGGGCATTGCACATGACCTGGCAGTTGATGGAGGGGAAGCCCTTGCGGTTTATATAGACCCTACCCCACTCTCCAGGTGGTGCTTTGATGTGTATGTGTGTGCAGTCTATCGCACCCACTACCTCAGGGTATTCGGCTATTTGGTGGAAGAGATGCATATTGCTGTTCAATGCCTCATGGGTGTTGAAGAAATATATGTGCTCACCGGCATGTGCTGACATGACATTCAGGAACTGGTGGAGTAACCTGAATGCGGATGCTTGTGAGATCCCCATGATATCTCCAGCTGGCATTTAGAAGGTACCTGTGGCTAGTATTCTTAAGCCTACACATACCTTGGTATCCACTGGGATGGGTTCCCCTGTGTTGGTTCTGTGTGTGAGGTGTCGCCGGCACAGCTCAACAATTTGCTGTAGAATGTCCCTGTCCACCCTATAGCGCTCCACTATCTCCAGCTCACATAACCCCTGGTAGGTTACCATGGGTCTGTACACTCTTCTTCTCCTCACTGTGGGTTGGTTGTCAGCATTCACATCCTCACCACCCTCAGCTTCTTGCACATATTGATGTATGAGAGCGACAGCAGCCCCTAACATTTTGTTAGTTTTGTCTGGTAAGATTTCCCCGTCAGTGTACACCGGTGGTGTAGAATTTGTGGGAAAAAACAGACAGGAAGGTGTTTGCATAGTTTATAGTAGTGTGCTAGGCTGTTCCATATGTAACTGGCTGAGTCTGATACATTTCATCTGCCAGCTATGCTAGTTCTCCTTGATTGCCTTCCTACTGCTATTTCCACAAAAAACAGTCTGAAATGTGTTTGCATAGTTTATAGTAGTATGCTGGGCTGCTGCATGTGTAGTTGGCTGATTCTGATGCATTCCACCTGCTAGCTATGCTAGTTCACCTTAATTGCCTTCCTACTGCTGTTTTCCCTTTCCATTGGCTTCCCGTTTAAGCCAGCGCATACCCAGTGTTCAGATCTGAACAGAGCCACTATTTCCTGTTTTTTTTTTTTTTTGTTTAAAACCCGGTGAGTGGCGTGCACACCCATTTAGATTATGTATACAGTGCTCAGGAATATCTGACACATCCCCTTCCTTAGCTGTGCTTAGCTAAGGGCAAGCACGAGCCACAGAACTCCAATGAGCTTAGAGCAAGCATGACACACCCCTTATGAAGTAATTCAGCTCTTAGACTTGCACTGTTATATTGCTGCACCTACACGGTTGGGTGCAAACTAACACTGAGAGGAAATCTGTGATTCAGTACCAGTGCCGTCATTTGCATAAAACAGAATGCTAATTCATAGTTAACACACTCACAATCAGCCTTCCTCCTTAGCAACCACTACACCCTGGCATTGTTGTTTATGCATGCCATTGGCTATCATGGCAAAATGCTGATTTGGGTTTAAAAGCTTATTTTCCACTTTTTTCTTATTTTTGGCCCGATCCCGTTTGCCGCTGCCCTATGTTTAAACATCCAAAACTGGCCAAAACAAATAAAAGTTATTTTTTATAATTTTGCAAATATTTATCATGCCAATGGCCATATATTTAGCCATTGGCATGCCTACTTCATGAATACATGCTTTCTTTGGAGCTGTCATGCCTCCATTTTGTAATTTGCAGAAATGTATTAGGTTAGTAACCGAATACATTTCTGCAAGTTGCACTATTCCTGCACAGATGCCTGCCTGCTTCCTGGATCACTAATTCACCTCATTTGCATGGTTTTCAGTGGTGTCCGTGCAGGAATAGTGTAGGACCGCTTGTGCATGTGCTAGGAGCTCATTCCTGGATCACTCTGTGGCCATATTAGGTGCAGCAGCTCTTGCACTATTCCTGCACACCGTGCACAACTTGCTGAATTCTGGGGCTTATCTTGCATCTAATCACAATTAATAGCGGAGCAAAAGGAAAGAAAGAAAGCTACACTATGTCAATGCAGAGAAATATATGAGGAAATATGTAGCATACTTTCAAACAGTGAATGTCAACATGGATTTTACATATTAATCTTCTAAGAGATTGGAAATAATTTTAATATGGGTAATTTGTTTGATTTGTTTCAAAGATAAATGCTTTGTTACACATAAGAAAATCCTGGCTAATTTGGTTTAATTATGAGGTTCACAAAATGTTTTTAAAAATGTTGCTTTCTATGAAACAACAGAAAAGTTAAAAACTGGTATGAACAAGAAAATAAAGTTAAAAAGAATGAAATTGTCAAGATAATTTATTGGAAAGCTAAACTGAGGAATAGATCACAAAAATCTTAAGAAAGCAAACTTTCAACAGAATTGTTTTCATTCAAGAAAAAACAACATATCTGGTCTGGGTTTAAAATACATCGTAAATGAATAATGAGCAGTTACAAGAGATTGTGCACCATTACCTTGTAACACACTTCCCTGCTATCACTCACTTGTGTTGGCAAGTGCCCTAACTCCCATCACCCCGATTACCATGCACTGTCACTTAGCCAACTTTCCTACCCAGAACCAAACCCTGAAAAAACTTGCAATCATTCCCTAAACCTAAAATTTCCCTCCCCTCCATAACTCTAACCATAACCCCCAATCCCCTCCACTCTTGCACTAAATCTAAAATCTCACTCCAGTCCTTAACCCTATAATCCCTCTTGCCTTCTTAATTCTAACTCTACCCTAACTCCTGGTTGCTACCTTGCCTTAAAATCCCTTCCCTACCTGAACTTATAGCCCCCTTCCCATTTCACTTCCCTAATTACCAGCTCTCTGGCAAGACCTTTATTGTGTCCCACAGTTATGGCAGCTGTGCTCCTGAGCTCACATTTCAATTCAAGCAGCTGCTCATTCAGGAGGTTAGACAGAGGAGCAGCTGCTCGAGCCCCACAGGCTCCAAGTTAGTGGAATAAGATATAGAGGAACAGGCTAAAAAAAAAATAATAATTATTTACAAAGATGGAAAGCAAAATGCTGACACATGCAGTATCTGAATATGGACAATATATATAATATATATATAATATGTATGAGCTAAAAACTTTACACACATTCATTCATTTCCAGTACATGGTTTGACTGTTCAAGGTCATTGGGGAGCTCCGAACATAGCTAGGCAAGCAATGAGCTTAAATTAGACAACTTAACTTGGATGAAATGAATGTCTGCACAAGATGCATGTGCACTCATGAGTTCATGTCAATGCGTCCGCATGCAGGCATGCATACATACATACATACATACACAGACACATATACATACCATGGTATTCAGGAAGTATAACTGCCAGCAATAAGATCTAGTACTGCCTGTTTTATGCTGTCAATAGCCCTTTCCAGTTCATAGGCAACTCTATCACAGTGATTCTGTGTGGTCTGCGAAATCACCATGGTGATCAACCTCATCAATTACCACCATGTTCATGAGCCATGGTGGGTGAGTGGCATATGATAATGAGTTATATGACACTCCCCCTGAAATGCTTGTGGTAAGTGATTTAAGCAGGCAAACAATTCATAAAGCTACGTGGCTGGGTAAATCAGAATTTCCAGTCCAATTAATTAACTCATTCAAATGTTCACATTGACCGATTTCTTTCAATGGGAGTGATCATTTCAGATGTGAGTGTCAGGGAGTCTATTGGAGAGGTAGTGATGGTGTGCACATGTGGATGTTTTGTGTTATTGGGTTGCAGAATGAGTGTGTATCTAAAGGGGTATGAGCGATTTCAGGTGTGTGTGTGTATGTGTGTGTGTGTGTGTCTGGCTCAGTGCATCCATGAGTATAGTCAGGGGAAGGGGTGGTTGTTTGTTATGCAGTAACTGTTGGTGTGTTTACATGTTGGCGGGGGGGGGGGGGCTTCCATATTTCTCAACTTTTCTTAGAGTAAAAAGCACAGGCTGTAATATGAGGATGGAACACATGACACCAGGGCACTTTATAACTATTACTTTACATAACTTAAAAAGTTAACAGAACAACTGATTTTCCAAAAAGAAGCTTTAAATGACAAAAGTATGAAACTCTAATGTCTGGCATTACTGACTGACTGCATTTATCCTTGACAGGGACATAGTGAATATAAGAGGCAATATCATGGACATTCTGAAAAATAAGAGAGAGTGGAGAGACATGGGAATTTACCCATGTGTGACTGAGTGTGGGGGAATGAATGGGGCAGTGCCTGTGCTAATAAGACGCAAGAGCCTCCAGAGATCATTAACTTAGCAAAGTGTTTCAAAGCACTTATAGGTTCATAGGTTGGTACTAGGCTATCAGCCCTACGGCCTATACAAGCCTAACCATAACAATTCCCTGGCTATTTCTTCCCACACTATTTACTTGCCTGGACCCCTGTCTAGCAAGGTGACTGATGTGATCCTGGGGTGAATTTCCTTTCTCCCATCCAATCATCAAGGTTCCTTTTGAAGAGGGCCAAAGAGGTGCTCTGCTTGACATGTATGGGCAGTCTATTCCAGAGACTGGGGAGTCTCTGGCTCAGGAACCTATCCCTCCAGCATGTTTTCTTTATTGTGATGACAAGATTTACATCCCTGGAGCACGTAGCTCTGAGGGATTGGGATTTCTTTAAGTGTAGCATGTCCAACAGCACTGGGTTTGACATGGCCTTGTATGTTAAGCAGAGATCACCTCAGAGTAGACAATATGGGACAGAGTATAGCTGGAGTTTTTTAAGGCGGTCAGCATAGGGCATCTGCTTTAGGCTTGTGATTTTTTTAGTGAGGTATTTCAGCGGCTTTCCAGTTTTTGCAGATGTCTTGAGAGGTACATACCAAATGGAGTGTTATATTCTATAATGGGTCTTATGAGGGATGAGTACAGTGGGACAATCAGTCACTCAGTATAGGAACGCTACGGCTAACGTCTTAGCAACATAAATCAACCAAAAACAAATGTAATCCAATGATTCAAAAGTATAGCATAGGAACGTTCTTTATTCAGTTCAGTTAGCGCTTTCACCCACTAGGGCTTCCTCAGACTGTACAAAAAACAAGTTAGCACAGTCCATTATATAGCCAGCCAATGACATTAATAAAACAATTAATCAATTTTAAACGCAAACTACAATCAGTAAAGCATTTTCCTTTTACAAGCAAAATACTAAATATAATGATTCCTAATCTCAAGCTATCTACATCTATAAAATCTATATGCATTTAATAATAAATAAATAAATATATATAATATATATAAAACATTTAAAAACTGTCACACTAGTATTTCAAAACCAATGCACATCATTCACAATTCATCCACAAGATGGTGCTATAACAAATGTTAAAATGTATAAGTATGAAATGGATAACAACAATAATGAACTACATTTCTAAAAAATATAATGTACATATATAAATATAAATATAAAAGATAAAAATTAAATATTTATATACATTTGAATTTATTAAACCTAATATGTTAGTAATCTCATTTTTCTGCAAATAATACTATAACACACAGTGGACCTTTAGTATTATAATATAAGGTCAAATTTCTGCATGTTATTTTCTCAGGTCATAACTCTTATAAAATATGTGTATGCTTGCAAACTAACTGTACTGTCCGCTAAATAATCCTCATAACCTACTAAATTATGTATATAGGAAACTTAATAAATTTTAGTGTTTCAACCCTCTTCCTAATCTCCTTTTCTTTAAAAAAGGGTGTAAGCTGACTTTATCATTCAGACCAGGTGGATGGTCAGCCTTACATCTAATAATCCATTTAGTTTCCATTTCCAGGGTAAGGGTTTCTAAATCACCTCCTCTAGCAGTAGAATTTACAGTTTGTATAACAAAAAAACTAAATTTATGTGTGTTGCCCCACGCTTTTTGGTGTTTGGCTAGGGCATTGCGCTCATCACCTGTCCTCATACTATAATCATGCTCCCTAATCCTTTCTCTTAGCTGTCTGTTTGTTTTACCAATGTAAAACGCTGTGCAGGAGCAACACTGAGCTAAATAAATAACATTCTCTGTTCTACATGTAGTTCGAGTAAAAAATTTGAATATTTTACCTGAGACCGGTAGTTTAAATACAGTGTCAGTGTTAATAAAGCCACATTGGTTACAGTTTTGACAAGGAATGGTGTTAGTGACATGTGTAGTCTGCTCACTTCGAGCCTTATGACATAAAATTCTTTTCAAATTTTTCATATTCTTATAACAAAATCTTGGCCTCCCACCAACTAAATCACTAATTTCATTGTCTATACCTAAAACATGCCAATGTTTTTCTACAATAGCTCTAATATCATATATGTCACTTGTATAAAACAATGGTAAACTGACAAATATATCCCTGTTTTCTATCTCTTTTGTATCACAAGTCCCATGGATACCTATGCTCTTAGGGCTAGAGAAATATGGTCGAGCTCTTGTATCTCTGATTTGTTGGACATCCAGTATAGTCTGATCAACTTGCACTTCATTGTAATATCTATCTAGTAACCTTGATTTTAATCCTATTATCTCATCACTAAAGCCAACCTCTGTAGGATTGAGCCTCGAGGCTCTCATAATCTGGCCTTTAATCACATTATCAAATATATGTTTGGGGTGCATGCTAGTTCTATGCAATAAAGTGTTCCTAAAACACTCTTTCCTATGCACTGACGTATTAACAATACCATTAGGTAACCTCATTATATTAACATCCAAGAAAGAAACAAATACCTTGGAATAATTCATAGTAAAACATAAGAAGTCAGTGAGTCCATTAATATCTTTCTCAAATTCAAGTAATGAAGACTCACTCCCCTTCCAAACTAAAAAGAGGTCATCTACAAACCTTTTATAAAAAGAGACATACTGTTGAAATAGCAGAGAAGAGAACAAACTTTCTTTTTCCCAGGGGACAATGACCTCTTTTTTTCTGGATGAAAAGCCCTTAGTGATGAGGTGTGCCAATTAAAGGATTTCATAACTGTTGTGATGTGGTTATTGAAGGTGAGACCACTGTCCACCTCTGTGTCCCTAAATCTCTTATCACACTTTCAGTGTTTAGTGTACTGCCACCTATGTGTTAATTCACAGACACATGTTTTTCTCAAAGGGGATAATTATACATTTCTTGGCATTGAGCTTGAGCCCATGGCTCTGGCACCAAGCATCTGTTTCTGTAAGGCCCTTTTGTAGAGGATCCACATCATTTGGGGATTCAGTAATGGCTCACAGTTTTCAGTCATCTACGAACTTTGTTAGACAGAGTCCCTTAGCATCGGCCTGTACTTCAGAGAAGTAGATTCCAAACAAGAGAGGTCCGAGGACTGAACCCTGAGGTACTCCACTTGTCAGTTGTCTGGAGCTGGATTTGGAGTCAGCTACTTTTACAGTGTGGGTTCTGTCAGTAAGCCAGTTGGCAACCCATCAAGTGATGTAGGGATTAATGCCCAGCTTAGTAAGTTTATCTATGACTTGTGGTCATCTCTCAACCTTTAATATTAACCTAAAAAAAGTCTTGTCTAAATCATGGAAGTATTTGTGTGCCCTGTTGTCTTTGAATATCGCTCATCTCTGGATGCATTTATTTTGATTTGAAGCTCTTCATTTAAGGTTTGATCACTTTTATTTCGTATCTTATTCTAGTATTACTTTTGTTTTAAGTTTTCTGTTCTGTTGGAGTTTTAAGAGTTCTTGGCTAGGATCAGTTAAAAAGTTACCAAAGAATTCCTTTGCAAACTGTGAATAGCATCAGTTAATTAGTGGGGGGATTTGAGAAACAGCATTGCTCTTTTATTTAGAAATATCTGTAATTAGCTGAAGTATTTGGGTGCCCTGTTTGCTCTGAATATAACTCATCTCTGGTTGCATTTTCCCTTCCCACCCTCCTCATTCTTGTTGTGTTGTTAAATTTAGCGACTTTTGTGTTGCCTGTCCGTACTACAAATCTCATTTTGGCACTTCTCCCTGACCCATCTCATCAGCTCATTCTACTAAATAGAAAGATATCATTTAGGAAGGCCCACCCCCTTAGTTTCTCAACCTTGAACTATCTTGTTTCCTCCCTTCCCCTTAACCTACAAAAACAAATTGAACTTTATTCGTCTGCTTTTACTGTATTTGTGTTTCTTCCTACTTTATTACTTTATTTTGCTTTTGCTGCTTGTAATTTTATTAGTTGGTATAATATTTCAAGTATTTCTAGTATCCTGTCTCTTTTGTTTCTTGTATAACAGAAAGTGCAGTTTGAGACAATTTTTTAATATTTTGTACTATGATGTTTTGTTTTTACAGCCTGATAGTTTTTTTTTTTGCTTAGCATTCCCACATAATATCTAGTGGTGCAGCCCTAAGCAATCTGTCTGTGCTGTATTATGTATCTGTATTTTGTAGAGGTTTCTGTAAATTAAATGCAACTTTAGTGGAATCCTGCAGGAAACTATCTGTATTTTGTTTTTTTATTGCTGTGATCTTATGAAAAGCCACCTTAAGTCTGTTTCATTGAAAATAGTTTGATATTTATGATTCTAGCAAAGTGTTTTTAAGCCTATGTTTGGAGGGCTAAGATTTTGGCAAGGCATTTAAAACTGTATTACACATAATACACTGTCTAGTGAACTGAGAGTGTTTCCCTTCTCCTGTTTAGCTAATATGTGGCTGGTGGCTCCTGTACTGTTTTCGTAGACCTGCATGCTATATTCTATATAACATGTGCACATGCATGTTAGTATAGCATATGTGGGTGGTTTATCACATATTATACAATGACCCCCCCATTAATATTCCAAAGCGTGCATGCTGATTGGACAATGTGCCTGTTGTAAATCCCACAATATACCAACGGAAAAAAGGTCTGGTTGCCTGGACTTTTTTCTGTTGGTATAAAGTTCTCAAAATATATATTTTTAAACAAAAAAAAAAAAAAAAAAAACCGGAGCAACAGAGACTTTCTTTTCTCCGTTGCTTCCGATTCTAAGCATTGATGTACTGGGTATGCATGGGACGCAAGTCCTGTACACATGCTCAGTACATCAAAACAGGGAAGAAGTATACCACAACCAGCGGTAGAACAGTAATGCACCATTATACAAAGACATTCCCCGGGATTCATGAACCTTGCGCCAGGCGCACGCATAGCGTAGGCGTTATAATGCCAAATATGGCCGCCGAGCGATTCAGGTACGACTCAATTCCACGTGCACTACCGGCGTACGCCAGATCTGCGCAGCCCCCGGCGTAGGTATGCTAAACACCCTATGTGCAGTGTGTCACCATGCAAATGAAGGCATATAGCGATTCACGAAGTGGTGCAGGCGTAGCATAAGCCCACGGCAATGTAAACCAAAAAAAAACGGTTTACATTTCCACAAACATAACAACGAAGTAATGGAAGAGTGTCAGACCCAGGTATCACACAGTTAACATATGCCAATGGCGAAATACACAGACAATTTCAAAAGAAAACATGCACAACATGTAAATAACAACTTAAATGGCATGTCCACAGCAACTCACAGCAGAACCTTAGGACATGTTTGCGGAAGGTGCAATACAATGAAATAATATAACAGTGTTATAAAACAGCAGCGTAATACACAGCAGGTTCACAGCATAATACACCATGGTATGCATGGAACGCTACAACCACGGTGCAAGGGTTGCCAAGGACTCATGGCAGTGTTTGGCGTGGTAACTATGAATTAGTAGTCAATGCCATGCAAATGAGGCAGATAATACTGAATCGCAAATTCCCCGCCGGCGTAAGGCTGTACCAAACGGCGCAGCGGTTATACACCGAGGAGTGGCTCAGAGGGAATACATGTCATCTGCAGAGGGGTGTGCCACCGTAGCAGGAAGCACATTGGAGCACAGCAAACCTGGGCTGTACATTGCGAATCACAGCTGCAGGACCGGGGTGTGGGGTAATAGTTCAGCTGAGAGCACACAATGCGCGCAGAAGTGCATGTGTACGAGGATGACTACGTTCCCTTACCTAGTCATGTGACGCTCACCCCGCAAACAACATCGGAAACAGGAAGGTGATGTTAAGAATATGAGGAAATGCGGAAGAAGTGTAATTGGAGTACTAATGAGCAATCAACACTAATCAACCCACAAAGGCCAATCGGCGGCAACTGACAACTCTACATGCAGAAACCTGCAAAACGGGATAGGGGAGGCATATGAATGCAAAGAAAGTAGGGGAGGTAGCAGATTGCAAAGATAGAAGACCTGACACAGCAGAGCAAAGCAGACAGGCAGCACACAAAACGCATGATATGCCATGTCCCAGAAAGTACACATGACAGTGCTCTGCAGGATGCATGCCAGAAATAGTAGGTGCAATGTGCAGAAATAGTAAGGGAAGGTCGAAAGGTAATCCATGGCAGGCAAGAGTAATGCAACACCAAAGGCAACAGCGTTGTAGTTCCATTGGTAAAACACGGAAGATAACCCCCAGATACGGCCCTACAAACACACCCTATGACATCATCGGTGTGCACAGCACAATAGTATAAAGTGTGAATGCACACAACACACAGCCGTGTATTCCCAAATACCGCACCATAGGTGTAAACACACGGGGAACTTTTAAAATGTACATGTTGGGTGCTGCCATGGCTGTGATCCATCAGCATGTGTTAGAGACAGACGGTGTTGTGGAGGAGGGTGCCGACAACCACCGTAGGCCTTGGAGGAGAAGGAGAGTGTTCAGACCAAGGGTAACCTACCAGGGGCTACAAGACCTGGAGATAGTAGAGTGTTACAGGGTGGACAGGGACACGTTACAGCAAATAGTGGAGCTGTGCCGGCCACGCCTGAGAACAAGAAACAACAGAGGGGAACCCATCCCAGTGGACACAAAGGTATGTGTAAGCTTGAATACTGGCCACAGGTACCTTTCAAAGGCCAACTGGAGATATAATGGGCATCTCACAGGCATCAGCATCCAGGGTACTACACCAGTTCCTGGACGCCATGTTACCACATGCCAATGAGCATATATACTTCCCCAGATCTCAGGAGAATTTGGCTAGCAATATGCGCCACTTCCACCGTGTGGCACAATACCCGGAGGTACTGGGTGCGATAGACTGTACGCACATACAAATCAAGTCACCACCTGGCGAGCAGGGTAGACGCTACATAAACCGCAAGGGATTCCCCTCCATCAATTGCCAGGTCGTGTGCAATGCCCAGGGCATTATCATGGATGTGTGTGCTGGCAGCCCTGGAAGCTACCATGACTCCCATATCTGGCATGCCTCACAGCTGTATCAGGTATTTGCCAGGGGGGACATCCCACAAGGCCATCTCGTGGGGGATGCTGGCTATGCACTGGAGCCGTGGATGATGACTCCCATCAGAAATGCACACACACACATGCAAGAACGCCCTAATGAGGCACACGCACAAACCAGAATAATCATAGAGTGTGTGTTCGGGATGCTGAAATCATGGTTCTGGTGCTTGGATACATCTGGTGGAGCCTTGCAGTACTCTCCAGGCACATGTGCCCACATATTCATAGTATGTGCCATGTTACATAATATGATCCTGCGGAAGCAGCTGCTGCAGGGACATAACGGTGAAGGGCCACAAAGCCCACCACAACTGCCAAGGCCAGTCCAGGCACAGAGGGTTCCAGACCAGGAACACACTGTGCCAGCCCCAGTAGGCAGACGGAGGCGTACCCAATATATCTATGCCTTGGCAAAGAGGGAACGTATAGCACATACTCTGACAGCGTAGGCCCCATGGACTGACACCTCCCTACCTGCACACACAGTGAAATGGACGGCACACAAACATGACCACCTGTAAAGTGTACTGTATGGGTGGCCTCATGTGTGACTCCAACAAAGGCAGCCCCCAAACACTGTACACCCAACAGCCAGTAGAGCATGTAACGCCAACACCTGAACAGTACGTGGGTCCTACAGCATATGGCGTTGCTGTATGCCTGCCACGTTCGCCGCAAGATGTATACATATAAATATATATATATATATATATATATATGTGTGTGTATATATATATATATATATATATATATATATATATATATATATATATATATATATATGTAGATAGATATAATTATATATATATATATATAGAAATATATGTACACATATACATATATATACTACAGTTAAGACAGGGAATTACAGGGATATAAGGTGACTGAGATGTAACCCGCGATATCTGTACATAGTATACATAGTGAAACGACAACCTGAACATCCGGGAGGTTCAACATAAGAGGATACCGCCAATCATGGAACGGGTAACATACCGATATGCATAACCGTGAGGCGGAAAGATCGCCAGACCACAGTACTGTAACAGTACATGCGTGTGTAATAGTATGATGATATGAAGGGAGAGGTAGACACCGCCGCCGGTGTTGCGGTCCACGTAGGTAGTGTGTGCAACCGTCCCCGTGAGTGCCGTAGTATGTGTACGTGTGCGGTGAGGGTGCCGTGTGCGTCGCTGTGTGAGTGTAATGTGTGTGTGTCTGCAACATGTGTATGTTGGTGCCACGTTAGAGGCAGAGCGGGATATTAGATGTAGGCATACGGTAAACTAGCCTCAGGCATATGTACACTACTAGTCCCAAAGTAGAAGTGACAGCCCCACCCTGGCTAGGTGTGTCGTGACATAGAACGATACAAAGTGAATATGTCCCAGATGGTAGCACAGGAATATACCCCATATGAAATGGAAAGGACGTATGTAATAGTCATGCCTGTATGTACGACACCAATATGTTAATTGCAATAAGATACGTCGGCAAAGTCACACAGCAATAGGTATGCACCGCGGAAATACGTATGTGCTACCCCAGTACTGACCGTGGCCACGTGTCGGCCCGTAAACACTGCTGTGTGTTCTACAAGTGTCAAACAATCATTTCCCATCTGAATATGTGGCAACCACTGGCAAACAGGCTATCCCAACAACAGGACCTCAATGACTGCAAATATCTGGGACAGAATGACAAGGGATAGTTGTCACGTACACACAACTGCTGATATACCACAGATGTTAAGGAGGTATACATGCATCAAGCTCACCGGCAGGCGATACCAACACCACATGACAACAGCCCAACCTACAATCCCATAACAAAAGACAATTAACTGTCAATTCTCCAAGTAGGGACGGAGCACACAGACAACTATACTGGTTATGTAGAGATGCAAGGCCCACAAACCATATCCGTGACGTACAACCACCGACATCCCCCACTGTACATAATAAAGGAATACAAACTGTAACAGCAGCACAAACATACAGTCGGTCAATGACATGTGCATAACCACAACATATCGCGTGGGGGACACAATTAAAGGCGGCTGCATAATTGCATGCGTTGTAGAAATGCAAACAATAGCCATGTTACAGTTTTGAATGCAATACTCCGTTATTATACGTCGGCAGGACAGGTACACCCACCTGTTGAAACAAATACTACACCTGTCACATACAATCCATGGGTGACATGAAAGCAGACCATACTTGTTCCCATGCATAGCAGATGCAGTCACACAACATAAGACAATACAGACCATCCCGACGAAGGTAGGGCGAATATCCAATGCCCAGGCGGAGAATCCAATTATACCCCAGTATCGACGCGTAATTACCGAATGGAGTAGATGCACAGGTGATATGCACGTAATTACTCACGTACACATAGCCGCTGATATACCACAGAAGTTACGGGGGTATACATGCAGCAAGGCCACCTGCAGACGATATTGGAACCAGTTAACAACAGCCCAAGCTACACTCCCATAACAAAAGACTATTAACTGTTAACTCTCCAGGTAGGGATGGAGCACACAGACAACTATACTGTCTATGTAGAGATGCAAGGCCCACAACCCGTATCCGTCACGTACAACCACCAATATCCCCCACCGTAGATATTAAAGGAATACAAACCATAATAGCAGCACAAACATACAGTCAGTCAATGACATCTGCATAACCACAACATCTCGCATGGGAGACACAATTAAAGGCGGATGCATACTTGCATGCGTTGTATAAAGGAATACAACAGCCATGTTACAGTTTTGAATGCAATACTCCATTATCATTCGTCAGGACAGGGACACCCACATGTCGAACCAAATACTACACCCTACACACACAATCCACGGGTAACATTACTTCGAAATATACCTGTCGCCACGCATAGCAGTTGCAGTTACACATAACATAACACAATACAGACCATCTCCACGAAGGTAGGGCAAATAGCCAACGCCCAGGTAAGGAATCCAATTATACCCCAGTATCGACACGTAATTTCCAAATGGAGTAGATGCACAGGTGATATGCACGTAATTACTCACTGAGGAACAGCAATTGGTGGGATGAATTCACATGTTGCAGGTATCAACGGATATAAGGATGACTCTCAGGATATTCAAACCGTATGCTCATACCGAACCAGCAGTGTACAACCGAAAGCGAATGAAAACAGAAAAACGATACACGGAATGAAACACGGAACGAAACACCGACAAGGTATGTAGAACACACGATATGTACGGTTGTGTAACGCATGATGTATATGATGAAGCTGTACTGTATGTGAATGGTGGTTGTAATTAATTACACTTGTCCGTAATGCAGAAAGTGGTGAAAGGTAGTTATATAGTGATATCCTGCTGAGCATACCAATGCTTGTGGACACCGTGTGTACAGCAGTGGGACATCATGTACACAGCGGAGACACCACAAGGGCTGCCACAGGGGGGCATTAGAGAGAATAACGCCATACCACACGCCGTTGCTGGCAGTGGATGTCCAACAAGGAAGTGCCATAGCAGGGGATAGGACATGTATGTATACTGTCACAGCACGCATGTGTATGGGCATATACCGTTGATGTCATACATAAGGTGCGGCCGACGTGCAAGTATGCCCTGCATTGGGGGATACTATGTGAAATATGTGTAATGTAAAGCTGTCTAGGTAGATATGACAGATATCATACACAGTATCACAGGCATATCATGCATAACACAGGTATCACCTATTGGTATGTACAATAACAGGATACATATGGCCTGTAGGTATGGGACAGAGTAGTAACATGATAGCTAGCCGAAATGGAAGGGATACCAAGTAACCATGCCCAAAGGACCTGTAGCAGCTGCACAGGTGCACAGTGGGCAACAATGCAGTCTGGCAGGTCCATGTGTAAACACATGTGCAGTGCACACAGTAGTGTCACCTCCCCATGGTAGTGTCCTGTGAACAGCAGAGGCGGGTGTCAACTGCACGTCTACACAGTACCGCTGCTGTGGTGGTACCAGGACTACGTGTCACTCAAACAGCAAGGGAGGTATCACATGAACAGTGCTACTGTGTGTCCCTGCGGGATGTGCACAGGACCTATGTTCCACAGCATGGTGTGTGTTGTGTTTGTGGAAGTAACACAGAAGCCCAGTCCATGCAGTGTGGCGTGTGTGCACATATCCAGGAGCAGTCCGTTCACACTGCCCACCGCAGATGTCATGTATGAGGGGTATATGCATCAGTAATGTGGAGGACATGGGCCGTGTCAGAGCAGAAGATACCCCTGAGTATGTGGTATGCAGAAGTGTTGTCCGTATGTCAGCCGCATATGTAAACCGTCTGAGCCTGGTAAACATCGTGGCATGACAATGTTGTGCCATGTAAAGCTGTAGCTGTTGTTGAAGGTACACCATAAATGTGTTATTGTACCCTTGACTGTGTGTAGATGTGTGTATTTCACAGGTACAATGGCTACCTATGTACCAGCATCACACACAGTACAGATAGGTGTGGCCTTGCAGAAGGGTATCCATGCCACAGTGGAATACGGTAACCACAGGACTGTGTGTGGCATATGTGTGTACAGCAACCATGTACAATGTGATATGTATGTACGGGACCAGTATCCATGTGATAGTCAGTGGGTGAATGTTGTTATGCAAAGGTGATGTGCATGCACCATGTGTCATGCATCCTGATGCCATGATACTCATATGATGTATCCGCCACACTGACACCTGTATGGTTGGTATCGGTATGAGCTGGTGGAGCAATAATGGCACTTGGTATGTAGGCGTGGGATATCTAGGCATGGACAGTACTCTGTGACAGCATGTTCTGTATGTAAGCATATAGTGAACATAAGGGGCCCCATGACTGAGGACTGTGTAATGCCATATGCACCTGGCATGTAGTAGGTACTATGGTATGCTCGCACCACTGTGTGTCCTGTCCATGAGCCACATAGCATAACATCCTGAGACACAGGGTATGATGTGCAGGTGGATGTGTAAGCTGCCAATACCAGAATGTGGAATGGTGCTGAAGGGCAATGTGAGGACAACGTCTGATGTGTTTGCCTCTGTACTACCCCAACCGCCCATGCAACGGTATGACAGGTGGCCAGCATGTGTATGTGCCGTGCTGTGGCATACACAAGCCCAACACGGGTGCTAGGAAAGGCCTGGAGACCATCAATGTGTGTGGGAATCACATTCGTGAGGATGTGACCCATTGCCATTCAGAATGGTCCAGTCATGGGTGTATGACTACAGTCCCACACGTGCAATGCAGTGCCACCCGTGGGTAGTGCGAGAAATGCCGCTGTGTGGCGGTCAGGGTACACAATGTCCGACAACAGGCTAGCAGTGAATATAGTGGCCTGGTGCGGAGACATATACCGAACAGGTTGGTGGGACATTACAGCCAGGGACATCGGAAGGTGACATCGGGCCAGCGTCCCAGGACATATCGTGTGCATGTCAGTACCGTGTATGTGTCCACAGGGACACTACGATGTCCATGTACGGATTGCGACCCTGTAGTGAGTGAGAGGGTGTATTGTCAGTAAGCACGCCATCGCCTGGCACATTTCCAACATTAGCTCAGTCTGCAATGCCTGGGTGACTATTCTATGTGACATCAGATGTGGATGTAGCCAAACAATACAGACATACCACCACAATGCCTGAGGCCCCACACCGCAATGTGCGGCAGTCATGTTTAGGTAGCTAGCCTTGGAGTATGTGATGATGGACCTCGAGGACCCGCCATGGCTGACAAGTGATGCACCCCACACATGTGAATGTACACCATTGTGCAACAGCCTGCACATGTGGTTGTACATCATATGTGCATGGAACATGACCACCACAGTGGCATCTGTGAACAGGTCAGTACCGCCATGTCTCTGTGTGGAATAGCATGGTTTCTGCAATTGTGTACATGCTATGGAAGTGCACTGTGGTATGTGTCAGCATATGTATGTGCACTGTCCATCTGCTGGGGTGTCATGCCGTTAACAACTGCTGTCAGCAGACATCAGTAGTACTGGTTGTAGTACACATGTTCCGTGCATGCTGCGATGGGTGTGTTTCCAGTGTGTGGCTAGCAGGGCCATGTAGCATATGTGTTTAATCCACCAAAGACGGGATAACCCCAGGTGCGTCACACCGGTCACATGGAGGTATTGTGCATGCTAAGGGTAGTGTAGGTATGGTATGTGTTGTGTAATGTGTCATCCAGCTGAGCGGAGTGCATGACTCAAGCATGTGTAGGTACATGGGTGTCTATTTCAGGGAAGTGTGGGTTGCTGTCAGCACATGGCAGTATTAGCTGTCTGAGGCCCAATGTACAGTATAACAACACAGACGGTATGTAACCTGTGGTGTACAATGACGACTCTGTCGCATGTTACAATGTGTATAGTGGTCACAAATACGGGTATCTGCACATGGAGCACCTATGATGCATTGTGTTAGGCAACTATCCAGGATGTGTGCAAAACACTGTGTGATGTGTGAACCCCTCACCTGTGGGTGTTCCAGTCCAGGTATGTGCCTGGGAGGTACGATCCGCGTACAATCCGTACTCGCAGGCGTGCTGCGCAGAGCATGGAGGCAGGTCCCAGTCACTGCAGAGATATGTGAGTGGTGCAATAGTGTGTGTGCCTCGCTTGTGTGCAGCACAGTGGAAGATGCAAGCATTGTACCACATGACCCCATGCCATGCCTGCCTGTTACAGCCCTGCCGGAGACAGTTATGTGAAACTGCCACAGAGGCAGTATAGCATGTGAATATGTACATGTGTGCTCCACACCCCAGGCCGATGGCTGCAGGTCATGAGTGCCACAGCATTGTGGTTGACCAGGACTGTCATAGTGGTCAGATACCACATGCCTGTACAATAACAGTAGGAGCATAGGCAACAGTTGCAGTGACACAGTAGGCCAATGTACAGTGTCCCTGTGTCCAGACCACTGCCTACTGTACACTTGGCTAGACACACACCCAGAGGGCTATAACACCGGTGAGCCATTGCATGTCCCAGTACACGTAGTCTGTGTATTGCCATCACAGGGCAGTCACAATAACATGTTTTATGAGAGATATATTGTACCAGGTGATGTGTCATGTGTGCGTATGTTGAGTTGCAGAGCTGTTCACCCATCCGCAACATTTCAGTGCATGATGCCGTGTGTAACATGATGTGTGGAACTGCAATGTGATCCACAACAAGGTCATCCGTGACTGGTGCGTTGTGAATGGTGTAACCCATAGGTCTGCGGGATATACACTGGTGCTGTCGGCTGCCATACTGGGGGGCCACCAGTGGTGCCTACAGTGGTCATACAGACATACTGCATACATTGTTCTGGCAGGAATGTCCATTGTTGTAGATGATGTGGTACTACGTGAAGGTAGGTGTGTGTTGTGAATGTTACCCCTCCAGACGTGATCGTCAGGTGCAGTCATGGTTGTCGACAGCATCACACCCATCCACAGCTGTCAGCACCCTGTCCCCAGAATGGGTAACAGTAGCCCTCGTACTGTGTGACTAATGTGCAGATGGCGGAACACCTACTACAGGCTGGCTAACAGTGTCATCTAGGAAGGCTATATGATGGCTGGAATACACTACTCTAATGTATAATTATGGTATCCCAATGAATTACATTGATTCACATATAGTAAGCCATGGCTGGCATGTAAACCGTGTACAACAATGACTGTGTGACAGACCCAACCAGTGTGGAGCCGTGATGAACATGCACCCGGTAGAACACCAAATGAGGTACATTGCACGTAATGATGTACAACTGACAGCTATGGGCAAATCCCCCACAGGCAGTACCGCTCCATGTTGGTAGGGGGGCATTGCACGAGTACATGTGACAATTGCTGTATTGCCACATGTACGGCATATCCATCATATAGGGGTAGCACTGGTACGTGACTGTCGGACATGCCTGTACATACGACCATGTCCCACAAGATATGTGTTACGTGTGTACAATCTCCTGTCGTACTTTCATCAAGCTGTGAAGTGTATGGCTGCCAGTGTACCTGTGTGACATGTTGTGCAATGGGTGCAAAGGTATGCAGTAGTGCATTACATGCCCACATGTCCTGCACAGGTGCATAGCCTGAACATACAATACAAATAGGGTGTTGGATAATAGCAACCCACAAGAGGTGATGGGTACGGGTGGCAATCCACTATCACCTTTCCGGGTAAGGTGTGCATGTCCATGACACATTAGCACCGGAGATGTTAGCAGTACAGCTGTACAGGGCGGCATGCATATTTGATTACAAATACCCTTGCGTGTTCCACCACTGGCCTGTTGACAGACAGACACCAACACAATGTGCAGCATTGACATGTGCACAGCACATCACCGCTGGCTACAGTAGAACAGGATTACTGTGTTGACATGTGCACAGAACATCAGCGCCAGCCACAGTCGAACACGGTATGTGTTGAACCCCACCGTCATTGTAGCCCATGCCACAGACAGATGTGTTATGCATCTGTGTATGTACGGCTGGGAATGGCCCTGGCCTAGCAGTATAGCTGTGTCAGTGTTGCAAACAACATACTGAATGGGCTGTGTGTGTGGTGCGTCATACGTGTATGGTCTGATGGATGATACCAGTAGTGCCCCCACTATGTGAACATCCCCGTCCCCATCAATGAATACCTAGGCTGTGCTCAACACCATGGTCACTGTGGGAGGGATGGTGCTGTGTGGTGCACCCGCCAACATGGTGGTGACAGCAGGCACTGGATGTAGACATATGTGGTACCCATGTCAGGCCGGGGTACCATCCATGTGCATGGGATATCACCGTGTGGGCGCATACAGCACTGTGTTGAACAATATCACAGCACATAGCACCTGTCAGGAGTAATGTGTATGCATGGATGTGCGATGCCAGCATGCACCATACACACCCCCACCAAGCAGCATGCTGCCTACCTTGCAGAAGGCCATTGTCCACACCATGATGATGGACATGCAACATGTCCATATACCTACAGAAATGACATATGGAATGGACAGCCACCCTCCCAATACTGGTATCCCACAGGCAGGACACATCCCTATGCCATATATGTGATATACCCTGCCATACCATGCAGCCCTGTTCAGCAAGTCTGCACGTGCCATCACAGTCATACATGGTGCGATGGCCACATGGTACTTGCACTATCAACTGACCAGATCAGTAATGTGGCACTGATGCACCTTGTGGTGTCACAAGTGCTGTGTGTCAGCGTGTACAACGTGTGCGCGCACATGCTATGTATGACCATCCCTGCTAATGTCATATGATTAGACATTGTCCCATGTGTATCACATGTGCAATACATGCGAGCCGTGGCAGGTTGTCCAACACCCGTACAGTGCTGAGTAGATGTATATGGCACAACACATGCATGTACAGGTGTCCATGTGTATGTGTGCAGTGCCACCGCTGACGTCCATAACGGCTGCGTCTGTGATGCTATGTGACATATACACAGCATCCAGGTGAACAGTAAAACTGTGCACACATCGGGCCACGTGCTGATTGGTATGAACACAGGTGCAGGCAGGTACACATGTCCACAGCAGGTTACCATCTACATGGGGTATGCACAGTGTGATGAGTTGACACAAAGATATGATATGATACCCACTGCATAACGGTGTGACAGGTGTGGCAGCAACACGTCAGCTGTGTCAGTGTCATGATGCATCTCAGAGATTACTGTGCAGATGTCGTACATGTCATAGCAATGTATGTTCAGCGGTATGCCAGTACATCAGTGTGAATGTGACCTGTCACCATCATTATGTCTTACAGATAATGCCTCATTCACGACTACCAGCCTTCAGCCGCCAGGAGGATGAAGTAATCATACCGTTGCTCCATGACAACTATGACTTGCTATTCAGCCATGTTCCACAGCAAGCGCAGCAGCGGGATGACCTGTGGCAGGTTTCAGTCACAGCACAGACATCGATGTTCTCCATACTGAGGAGGGCTTTGAGGGCGTGCAACTTGAGGTTTAGACGTCTGGCATTGAGCAGTATTACCCTTAGTTCTTTCCAGGTTTGTTGTCTAGGGCGGTAGGTTTATCATTTGAGCCTTGCCTGATAAAGGCACTATGGGGTGGCAGGAGCCTTTGCCAATATCCGGAAGCCCAGGGGTGACAGGAGCAAGCCGTCCCTTGCGAAGCAGCATGTCTTGTCAAGCATGTCATCCCAGGCAAACAGACATTGGACCCCCTTAGACTGACACCGGTAATTTTAGCCAATTATTAAAGCTGATCATTTTGACTCTGTATTGTGGCATCATTCTTGGTGAGGGTAGGATACTGCTCAGGGTCAGGGTCATACTGGCCTGGGCTAAATAATCTGAGAGCCCCTCTATGTCTCTTTTCATGTAGTCCAGGGAGGTATGTCTCAGGTCGTTCACACCGGCATGGACAATGACTGCGTCATACTTGTACATGCTGCGGAGTGACCTGAGTGCTTGTGTTATGTGGTGGATTCTAGCGCCCGACAGGCAGCCTACTGTGATCATTTCCTTGTTCAGTCTGGTGGGTGGGACGTCAGTGTGTCTGACTATGGCGTCACCTATAACAAGTGTGTCTGGCGTTGTGTGTGGCCTTAAGGGCTGTGACTGTTTAGCACACTGACTTTGAGAACTATGTGTTGCATGTCCTATGTCTTGAGGAGGCAGTTGCTTGGGTGTCTGCTTTGGAGGCCTCTGTAGTTTTGGTATATGTTTGAACAGTGCCTCCAAGTATGTCTGTGTGTGTTTATGTGTTTGTTTTGCAGTTGTGATAGTTCTATGTGAAACTGGGTTTGTGGTGTGCGTGGTGTCCTTCTCCTCCTGTCTGATCTTGCCGGTCCTGAGTTGAGAGAGCTCAGCCTCCCGTTTGGCTATATAGTTGCATCTCTCACATGTATTTCTGTTTTGCGGGGGAAGGTGTGGGTTGTCTGTGTACATGAGGCAATTGTAACATTGCCTCAGGATGCCCAGATTCACCAGCTGAACAGGAGAGGACGCTAGCAATTGACCCTTCCACATGCTAGAAAACGTGAAAACGTTTGCTGTGTAACTGAGTCAGAAGGGACCTATAGGAAAATGGGTACTCAAGGGGATTCTAGGCTAATGAAGTACTTTGTTTAGTATATATGTACTTTACCTATATAAGAATGCTTTAGGAGCAAGTTCTGAGCTTTTGTGATAGAGAATAGACAGTTTAGATTGCAAGTAGAGAAGTTCTAAGGGAAAACTTGAAGAGCAGAATGTACGGAGCCAGACATAGTTTAACGTTGTTTACACAGTACATGACACACATGTCCACACATATACTGCACCTGACGCCTGTGGTCGGTGCCACAGGCTACAGTGGACAGAGACATCACATACATGGCAGGACACAGTACAGGTATGGTGACATTGTGCAGGTGTCGTACACAGCGTGCTGGCCACTGACCTCAGGTGTCACCTGTCAGCTGTGGTGCACGCTGTGCAGCAGTAGGATGCTGTACCAGTACAGGAATACGGCTGCAATTGCGGGGTGTACACCACTATGGCGCATACCCCATAGTGTGCAGATGGGGACACCTGCCTGTGTGGTCAGCACCCTCACAATACAATGCACCCACACGCCATGTCACAGGGGGCGGACTTGCACAGGTGGCCAGTATGGCTCACACCTATGGCATCGACAGGGTTGTGCAATGCAGCACCAGTACGGGATGGTCACCCTGTGTGGTTAGTGTCCGTTCACAACAGTATATCTGCATACACCCTCACACCAGGCAGCAGACATACAAACATGTTGACACACACACATGGTGGTGACCACACATGTATACACAGAGAGACGGCGTGTTGCATGTACTGCACCATCCACATCCATGCACCCCACACTGAGGTATGTACAGATCTCTACTATGGTGTACAGGGATGTGTGGCACATGGGACATAGTCCCCCCGATATGTGGCATACATGGGCACACATTCCTGCACACATGTCGGTGCTGGGAATGCCACACCCACCATAAGACATGTGTAGGCGTGCAGCGGTATGTAGTGCATTATGCGTACCAACACTGTATCCAGCAGATGTGCCGATGTATGCACTTGGGAGGTGGTAGGTGTTACAGTAGCCATGTGACATACAGTCGATGACACCTGACCGATAGGTATGCATTATGGCAGCACTGTCATGTAACAGCGACATAGCATACTGTATGCACATGGCAGGGTAGGATGGTGTGTGACACACCTGTGAGCCACCACCTGCACACATGCATGTGGACAGGTTGTTAAACACATTATATACACACATACCGCCATACGTGCTGTTACAATGCCACCATATAACGGCCCCCATGATGGGTACGCATGTGGTAGGGAGTTGCAACTATGTTATGGACATCGGCCACTGCTCATGCATGGCTGCACCATGCACAGTACATGTGTCACATGTGTCCCCTGTTGCCATGTGTGTATGCATTGCTACGTTTTGACGTGTGTTGACATACATAGAACATGGACTGTGGTATGGTATCACAGCTGTCACAGGCGAACAATACAAGGGTATGTGTCCCAGTCAACACCGCTACACCCTGTAGTGGGAGCATACCACAGGCATGTGTCCACCTTCCATTTGTGTGTGTAACACCGCGTACGCCAGTGTTATGCATGTGGTACATCACAGGCTTCGTGTGTGTCCTGTGTGCAGTCCATGCTCACAGCCAGACAATCACATGTATGACATATCTGGACGTTGGTTCACTCTGGTACAGCAGCAGTCATGTGTGATAGCTGTGTCAGGGCCATGGTATGTGTGGAGCCGACCTGTCTATGTATAATGATATGGGCGGACTACATCACACATGTGGGATCATTGTTAGTACATGTGTACTCTGCACGACTGGTGTACACCGCTATACAGACCTGTGGACATATGTCGCATGCTGTTGGACCGTGAGGCATACTGCTACACCGATGACATGGTGCTGGCATGGCAGCTACAGTGTTCACTGAAGTGTGTACATGTTTGACCTGCACCCGTGACGCCTGTGATGTCATCTGTGTGTGTATGAGTAACTGCATGTGTGACCACCCTGTGCGTGTGGACAGGTTTACCTGACCGTGACCTACGGTGTGTACACTTCGTCTGCATGCCGGACGGCGCGTAGCACATGCTAAGTGTGTGAGCATGCCCAGTTTGCTGTTGTGTAGGTGGACACACACGAAGTTCCACACTCTTCCCTTTCATGCTCACACTCCATGTGTATGCATGTCTGCACTTTGCAGATGCTAAGTGTGTGAGCATGCCCGGTAAGCAGTTGTGTAGATGGACACACAGTACAGTGCACACTGCGCCCGTCTGTGATCATACCCCGTGTGCATGTATGTTCCCCCTTTGCAACCGCTAGGTGTGTCAGCATGACCGGTTTGCTGTTGTGTAGGTGGACACACACGACGTTCCACACTCTGCCCTTTCATGATTCAACCCCATGTGTATGCATGTCTGCACTCTGTAAATGCTAAGTGTGTGAGCATGCCCAGTAAGCAGTTGTGTAGATGGACACACAGTACAGTGCACACCGCGCCCATCTGTGATTATACCCCGTGTGCATGTATGTTCCCCCTTTGCAGCCGCCAAGTGTGTGAGCATGCCCGGTTTGCTGTTGTGTAGATGGACACACACGACGTTCCACACTCTGCCCTTTCATGATTCAACCCCATGTGTATGCATGTCTGCGCTCTGCAAATGCTACGTGTGTGAGCATGCCCAGTAAGCAGTTGTGTAGATGGACACACAGTACAGTGCACACCACGCCCGTCTGTGATTATACCCCGTGAGCATGTATGTTCCCCCTTTGCAACCGCCAAGTGTGTGAGCGTGCCCAGTTTGCTGTTGTGTAGGTGGACACACACGACGTTCCACACTCTGCCCTTTCATGATTCAACCCCATGTGTATGCATGTCTGCACTCTGCAAATGCTAAGTGTGTGAGCATGCCCAGTAAGCAGTTGTGTAGATGGACACACAGTACAGTGCACACTGAGCCCTTCTGTGAGTATACCCCGTGTGCATGTATGTTTCCCCTTTGCGACCGCTAGGTATGTGGGCATGCCCAGTACGCCATGCGTGGAGACACAATACAGTCGGCACCGACGTCTGATACTAGGCATGTAGCCATAGCCAGTGATATCCTGCATAGCCATGGTGGCCGTCCAGGCGAGTTATATGTAGTTGCTATGCCACAATGGCTGCCTACATCATGCACGCCGGTTGCTCTCTCATAGGGTGTACTGTCTGTGGTGCATCCCGTATCCATGTCGTGATGTTGTGCTCCATAGTTAGTTAGTATTCCCGAGGGCAGCACTGCCGTGTTACTGTACGCCCACCTTGGGATAGTAACATGCTGTGTGACTGCGCACTCTGTCTTCATTCCCTATCGGCTGCCTTGCCTCTGCAGATGATATCACCCACCTAGGAGTATGCCTCTTGACAGTGCTGTGCTCAGTAATCTCGGTAGCGCGTTCTGTAAATGCATCATGCTGTAGTGTGTTCATGTAGGTAGGCATAGGTTCAACTCCCGGCCCTTCCCCGTATGTGTGTGTGTGTGTGTGTGTGTGTGTGTGTGTGTGTGTGTGTGTGTGAGTGTGCTTCCAGCTGCCTGTGGAGATAGTAATGCTTTTAGACGCTTCACAACACATACCTTGGCTATCAGCGTCTATTCCTTTATGGATGATGTCACCCGCCTAGAAGTATGCCTCTGACAGTGCTGTGCTCAGTAATCTTGGTAGCACGTTCTGTAAATACATCATGTTGTAGTGTGTTTATGTAGGTAGGCGTAGGTTCAACTCCCGGCCCTTCCCTGTGTGTGTGTGTGTGTGTGTGTGTGTGTGTGTGTGTGTGTGTGTGTTTCCAGCTGCCTCTGGAGATAGTAATGCTTTTAGACGCTTCACAACACATACCTTGGCTATCAGCATCTATTCCTTTACGGATGATGTCACCCGCCTAGAAGTATGCCTCTGACAGTGCTGTGCTCAGTAATCTCGGTAGCTCATTCTGTAAATGCATCATGCTGTAGTGTGTTCATGTAGGTAGGCATAGGTTCAACTCCCGGCCCTTCCCCGTGTGTGTGTGTGGTGTGTGTGTTTCCAGCTGCCTCTGGAGATAGTAATGCTTTTAGACGCTTCACAACACATACATTTGCTATCGGCGTCTATTCCTTTGCGGATGATGTCACCCACCTAGACGTATGCCTCTGACAGTGCTGTGTTCAGTGCTCCGAGTAGCGCATTCCATACCTGTGTCATACTGTCATGCGGTTGGGTAGGTAGGGGTAAGGTCAATTCCCATGCCTGCCAGCTGTGTGTGTGTGTGTGTGTGTGTGTGTGTGTGTCAATGCTCCCAGCCGCATGGGTTCATAGGTTATGGTTTTAGATGCTCCGCAGCACACATATATCCTGCTGACATCTCTGTGTTTGCGGATGTTGAGACGCAGCTAGTGGACTGCCTGTGTGCCTGCTGTGGTTAGCGACCTCCGTAGCATGTTCTCCACGTGTGTCCTGCTGTGGTGTGATAGGGTAGTGATGTGTAGGTTCCATTACCAGCCTTGCCACATGTGTCTGTCTGTATCTCTCTCGATGTACATATACATACATATGTTATGCCCATAGCGCTGCTCTTGCATGGACAGCTGTCTGTCCCATGTATCGCATATTTGCACAGCTGACACATAGACGTGGTACGATGCATATCCAAACATTGTCCATGCAACGTCCGTGTTCCGGGAGGTGTTGCACGCCCTAGAGACATCTGCTGTATATCTTGGCAGACAGCTATCCTTGCTGTACTGTCACTGTACTGCATACGCCATAGACCTTGTGTATCATTGCCTGTTTATGGTGTGTGTATGTCTATCTGAGCTGTGTGCATGGTCGTGTGTATGTCCCACTATAATCGTCTGTGCAGGTGTCGCCACTATGGGTAATCCATGTAGACAGCTGTTTCATGTGCATTTCAGCACATACCTGCGGACAGTACTACCCCTCCTACAGCAGCACATTCCATCGTCTTGCAGTGGATACTAGTGTTTCCACACACATGTATCTGTGTCTGTTCATAACACTCCACCTCAGGGAGCGTATATCTGGACACGGCCTTATGTGATAGTGGGACACTCGGGGCCAGTCATGTCATCTTGCTCTTAGAAACATTGATAGTGGGCACAGTGATATGTTATGCATGCGTATGGCATTTCTGTCTGATTTGGTGTCTTCCTCGCATGTTTGTCATTGTTTCCTGTCGTCAGTTATCATGAGGGCGCCGGACTGTTACTGTTACGTGGAACACAGCGAACATATGAGGCAGACTTCTACACAGTCTGCGTACATCTGTGCAGTTGCAGGGTATGTGTCTAATACAACATACCTACTGTCTGACTACAATACACACACAGTGTGTGGCGGAATGACAGAACACATGACATTACTTTGTATTTGCACGGCACACCCACGCAGACAGTTGTATTCCTCACACAGGTCTACATCTGCTTATCCACACTACTTGTTCTTTCCTGTACCATATGTGTGCGTGATTTGCGCTTCCCGTCAGTGGCGGGCTCACGTCGACTATGGGGGCCTGGTAATTGTTATGTTGACACTTCATGGCACCCTGGGGGACACTTCACCTTTGTGTCTGATTACCTTCCACATTGACCTTCGCGGGGCATACGTTGTCATTCACAATTACCGGGGTAGGACATATACATGTTTGCACATTTGTCCTGCTGTCTTTCTTCCCACCTGTCTGCCTAGTATCACCGGTTCAGTACATGTATTCTGGACAGGTAGCTCCTTCATACCCTGACCTGTTGTCATTATGTGTACACGCCCTGACGTTCAGCCATTGCCCTTGTTACGTTTTGCATAGTGCTGTGCCTTCCTAGCTGATTGCTGCCTAGGCATTCCGGACTGTGCGGTGGGTGATAGGGAGCGCTATTTCCATTGCATGATTAGTGACACTCATAACATCCGTATTCATGGCTACGCCAGTATTCGCACAACGGTCTGACTTTGTATGGGGTATTTCTAATGTAGTCCCTATCTGTATTTCCTGTGCTATGCCTTACTGCAGCTGTGTTATTCCGACAGATTTCCAGTTATGGGTGCCATCCATGGGAATCGCCTACAGGACACTGATATAGGGCTGTACATATTTCACACCTGCTTTCCGCATTATCCGGTGGATGCTTTGCACCATTAGCGGGGATTAAGGCATGTGCTATACCCACATCCCTCCCACGGGGCGGGCCTACGGATTCTCTGCCAAACAACACCTAGGCCCATTTCTACATACCCAGGTTCCCATGCCTGCAATCCTCGACGGTACACATTACATATCGGTACACATTACACATGGTTAATGTGTGTGGTACTGGTATGTGGACGCACTTCTTTGGACTCGCCACTCTGGGGATATCTGTCCATATTTCCTGCATTTCATGGACACGTGTCATCAACCTTGAACAAGCTTTTAGTGCATGTATAGCTGTGTCGTAGTTGCGGCTGTCACTTCTTTTGCGTCAATCGCAGCAGGGGTTGCGAATGGAGCAATTTTTGGAGTCCTACAATGGACACCAGTGTGCATGTGTAAAGTGTAGAACTTGCTGGACTGTCACCTTCTGGCCAGTGGTTTTGACTGCTGCTGTATGTTCTCCGTTCGCGGATGTCTGTTTGACTACCCATATTATCTATTACTTGGCATATTTATATCCATGTGTCATATATACGGGACGTAGGTCTGTTGTGTGTACATATATACATGTGAACCCCTCGTTTCATACCTTGCTTTGTTACTGTCTGTGGAGTACCTGTGTACACACATCTATAACCATACCATACCTTTCCACTGTACAGGTTCTGGCAGAGTGTACGGATGGTTGGCCCTTTATCTTAGGTGTGTGTTACATTGACCTGTGTCTATTTGGCAATTTGCTGGCATTTCATGTGAGACTTACTTGATTCTATAGAGACTTGATTCTATAATTATGACGTGCTTCCACTGACTATATTTTTCTTTGTCTTCTGGAATCTTTATGTAACCAGTCATTTTTGGACACTTTCTATTGTTGTTCATTTTTGTTTACATATATGACTACTTTGGTATGTTGTGCTATTATTGTGTGTGGAGCATTTCTCCCAGGGCCTCTACTGACACTGGACATATATCCAGCTAGCCTAGCCCGGTCAACAAATGTAAACCAACATAAAACTTACATAAACGTACGGTGGCACCTTCTGACAAGTAGGTTGGGTTACAGATGCATACCCTTCGTCAATCCCTGCTACTAACACACCCATTATTCTATCCACATTCTATGTTTGTCTTATCACATATCATGTGTTTCTCACTATTTGTACCAGTACTTTGCATGGCATTGTCCGGTTCCATACTTTCAGAGGCTGACAGTTTTGAGACATGTATAACTAAAGTGGAGGACACAGCATTAACTTACCCTGCTGTGAGCGGATCACACACGCACAGGCGCACTTGCATTTCCTAATTGTGGGTTAAGCGCAGGCGCACATGCATATCCGTATTCTGGGTTACATATGTTTACATGTTTACGCATACAGGTCTTTGATTGTCAGGGTGTTCCTGTGGTGCTCTGCGTTTGGTCTTGTCTGACTAGTGTACGGAACTGCCCTGACCATGTACGAATGTCAGACGAGGCACATGGGCACGGTTTGTCCATGTCTATTATACCATAACCCCCCCCCATTATTCCTAACCGTGCACGCTGATTGGCCAGCGTGCCCGTTGTAGATCGGGTTATAGTAATGGCACACGGTCCGGTCGCCCGGACCCATTTCCATTAGTATACCTCAGTATTTATAACCTGTCTCGCTATGTTACATGGGTTTAACATAGCGTGACAGCTTTAACTGAGCCACGGAGATGTCCGTTGCTTACTTTGGGGCAGTCTCGCTCTGCTACACACATTTAACATAGCGGGACAGGTTGTACAACACAGCAACGGGGACATCGAGCTCTCCGTTGCTGTTTTGTATTGATTTGCTATGTTGACTGTGTTTTACATAGCGAGACAGTTTCAACATTAGCAACGGACATCTTGCGCAGTACGTCAGCACCGCCGCGGATGCCAGACATCTGCGGATGGGCAGCAGACAGGCATTATGCTGTGCCATTATGTCTGGGGATTAATAGTTTATTTTCCTAGATGATATGGCATAACAGCAATAACCCACGTCTGGGTGGGTACTGCTGTATTTACCCACGGTTGCCTTTGTTTGGTCCTCGGCACGCCTCGGGACCGCACCATGTCTACCGTGGGTATATCCAGCATTACCCACACCCAGGCGTGGGTTATTGCTATGATATTCATTCCATGTGTACAGACACGAGTGTTTGGACAACCAACAATAGCTTCTGCTATTGGCATACAATGCTGTGGGTGGTGCCGGTTATCATACATATGCCATGTTCTGCGTTTTCCCATTCACACTTGTCTATCCCCTGTCCTCATTCATACGTGGATATTTATGTGGCACATGACTGAACTATGTATTACCTGCAGGTATGCTGTGTACAGTGCACATATGTGACGGTTGGTTACAGTGTATCTGTGTACCTACCTCTGTGATACTGGGGACTATCACACATCCTTCGCAGCATTACATGCGTATGTACATACTATTATTCGGTGGCCTGTGGAAGGTTGTCGGAGCACCGGTTACATGTGTCCCTATTTGTGCACGCATCGTGTTGGTCTTTGTCCGGCCTTCGTTGCTATCATGGGTTGGACGGTGGTGTTGGTGTGTGTTTGGGTTGTATTTATACTGCCGATACGTCAGTGGGGGGTGGGGTTGGCATGTGTTCCTCTTTGCAGGGGGCCCCATTATGGACATTTGTGTCCTGCGTCGACACTTGACACGTGCCATATGTTCTGTGATATTGACACAGTCGTGTATGTCTTCCTGCATTACTATTTGCATGTTACAGGCATTTTGTATCTGGTACGCATGATTATTATGTTGGATAGCTTAAGCTATTCCCATGCTATGACATAACCATTCATCCGGGCATATACGTGTTATTCTATCCTTTGCATTGGCCATGGGTGTTTTGCCATATGGAACCACACATATCTACGAGTGATGTCCCACCTTGACATTCTGTGCATGTGGCAACCCTGCTGGGGTGACCTGCTTGGTGGACGGCTGTTCCGCCCTGTGTATTGTGTTTGACATGTCTGCATAGCTAATCAACGGTACAGTGGCTGCACATACTGCTTTGTCCAGATGTGTACAGTTATGGACACCATGGCGTGTGAACACCTATGGGGTTTCGACAGGTCCGTAACCACACGCGGGATGTACACATTCTGCCGACACATTCACATGCAGCCATTTGGATATCAGTACCTGGGATGGGATGTTGACATGTGGGGTACATATTTGCACGCGTGTCACTGCCTAGGACAATACTTCCTACTACATATGGGGTATACCCGCTGTGTAGGTGTGCAGCTAGCCAAGGCTGCTAGCTGGATTGGGTGGACAGTCGGACATGGGTGCGGGTTACGTGCTATGACGGGGTTGTTGTGTATTACATTTGCATGCATGGGTTCTGCTTCTGGATATTCCGATTCAGCATACGCCATCCTATGTGTATGTGACGGTTACGTTGCTGTGTCTAGCACATTTTACTATACACATGTTTGTCTGTGTTTGGGATATCTGGTTTCTTTCTGGTTGTTATATGGCTACGACTGCCCAGCTGTGTACTCTCACTACCACTGTGGGACTGCTGGTGACCATGCCCATGGGGCTAGTCGTGTGTAGTTGCGGCGCGCTGACATGATGCAGTACACCTCCACTGGGTATGCCTGCTGACAGTGCATTGCGTGACGGACACGGTATTCCGAGTATCCTTTGTTCCATGGACGGGAACATGTTGTACTTCATGGATTTATGTTTGGCTCTCCATTTTGTATGGACGGGTACTATGTTGCATACTCTGCATGTGTTTCATTATCCACGAACACTGGTTGGTGCGGTTACTATTGCAGGCAGCCTGTGAGAGTCAGCACTTTAGGTTGCTCATCGCCTGCCGGCTTGGCCACGCCTGCGGGCGCATCCTACTTGGGCTCCCTGGACTTGCACACGTGCCCTATGCACGTGGTTGTGGTTGCAGCGCACACTCATTACTATGCATGTGGCACTGCTACGCCAGTTATACGCTGCATGGCCGGCGCAAGCCTTACGCCGGCCTTGCGCCGAGCTTCATGAATCTGGGGGATTATTTAAGAAAAGTAAGTATTTTTTTCTTAAATAATGTCATTGTATAATAGCAATAACTGACTCCGTGGTTGTGGTATATTGAAATTTACCCACGGTTGGCTTTAATCACTCGGACTTCACCCTCATGATTAAACCACACCAACCATGGGCAAATCTTCAATATACCATACCACGTCATTGGTTATTGCTTTATTGGTATTATTCTGGCCTATTTGTACTGCATTTATTCATTGGTATGTTTTACATTTCTACTGACTGTTAGGATTGCACGCGCTGTACTATGTCTCTGTTGCTCCAAGACATATTTTGTAGTTGTTTATGTAACAAAAATATGACTTTAGTGGAGTCTTCCAGGAAACTATCTGTATTTTGCTTATTAATTGCATTGCTTATTAATGCATAGTACACTGTCTAGTGAACTATTGTGAGTGTTTCCCTTCTTCTGTGTAGCTAATATGTGGCTAGTGACTCCTGTACTGTTTTCTTTGACCTGCATGCTATATTCTATATACCATGTGTACATACTAGTGTTAGTATAGCCTATGTAGGCAGTTTATCACATATTAGTATTGCTGTGGTCTATTTGTGCTGCATTTATTCATTGGTATGCTTTACACTTCTACTAAATGTTAGAATTGCACTCTACGCTGATAGTAATGTTTTTGTTTCATATTTCATGTTTGCATTTCTCAGATATGATATTTTGTCTCTCCTGTACTTCTCTCCATTTTCTTCAGTGGCACTACTAACTGCAGCTGTTTCTTACTCTCCATTCTGATTTTAAGATTTCCACAGCCCCTGCGAACAGGTTGCTCAGCCATTCCCCTTCTACTGGTCCACGGCAGTTTTTACCTGCACTAGCAACTTCATGAACCTGGCCACTAAACAATAAAAGGAAACAACTATCCTGAAAGAAAAAGGACTATAAAAGCATTGTAGGTGCACCTGAATTCCACAATATTTTGTGTTTATCACTGTATTAAGTGCATAGTGTATTTTGTTAACTGTAGGCCAGGGATGGCAGGCCCCCCCCCATTCACAAGCTAGCATTTCTTGTAATCTTTAATTACAAAACTTCTTAATATACAG
>NC_056743.1:1130987403-1131052403 GCF_019279795.1 Protopterus annectens
TGCACAACAGGGATGGTCTGAGGCTTCCGAGGGCTGCTGTCCATTCATTAACCGACAACATCCAGGCACTTGCAAATGCTCACCATCATCTTGCAGATGTTTTGGATAGACGATTGGGTAACATGGTGGGAGTCCTTGACCATGGCATGTCAATCCTCGAGCGTGGAATGTCTGTGCTTGAACAGCTGATGTGAGCGAGGCGTCGGGCACGTGGACGTAGGCCAGCTACATCACCTGTTGAAGATTTACATGAGCATGCTACTGCACATGCCCCCTCCCATAGTGGCGGTAGCAGCAGCAGTGCTGCTGGTGCTGTGCAGTCCAAACCAGGATGCAGCAGGCCACGTGCACATGGTCCTGGACAGTCCCAAGAGGGATACGATTCCAGTGGACATGTATCATCAGACAGCACCCAATCTGGACCTCTGCCTGGTAGTGCCTGTGCAACCCCTGGCAGGCACAGGTCATGTGGCTGTGGCCGGACACCGTGAACTGTGACACCTGCCTTGTACAGTCTGCAGCTGTCAATATTACCCCTGTGTAGGCCAGCCTCATGCCAGACCTGTGTGATTGCATACACACACACTGGAAAAAAATGCACGGCACCTCAACACACACACACGCATAACATCCACATGATATCACAGGCCCTAACCCACACACATGATGTCATCCAATGGCACAGCCTAGGCCTTTTGGCAAACATTATCACCCTGTGCATATGATGATGTCTGTGCCGCATCCCTGTCATCCACATCATCGGTGCAAGGACATGTTCATATGGTCTGATGCACAGAGTGAACATACTAGGTAGACAATTGTAGATTAATATTGTTGAATAGTGTTGACAGGCAGCAGACATAACATGTATTGCAGTTTTGGAATGCATTTTGTACGTTTGACAGCATGTATCATGTGTAACAACACTAACAGCATGTTGATTCTGACGTTCTGCCTTCCTCTTTCAGGTGTTTTTGCATGTGCCAGGGGATGTTGGTGCATGCGGGAGTCCCATATGTACATGTTGACTACCCACAGGTCAGTATGACAATACCTGCATGCACTTTGTAGCTTCCACATCATAGTTATATTCTCCCATGTTTCAATTATGCTTACTGTTCTAATGATCCAAGAGCATGATAGCTGTGTAGTAAGCTACTGTGTTCAGAGCTGTCGCATCCATAGTGGGTGACATCACAGGTATAGTTACCTGGAGTATGGAGTGGGTAAAAGTGTGGTATGCTGGATGACAAGGGTAAAGGCCAGTGGAAATAGTGACATCTCATTGGGAAGCAGTAATACCCACTGCCATGACAGCATGCAAACACAGGCACACCCACACACTCAGGGATTCCAGACACAGTAACACACACTCTGACAAACACCACAGTTGCCAGTGTTCGGATGTCAACCCCTGCCTATGTGCATATCATCATTATAGTACTACGCAATTACAAGATGCACCACAGAGATTACACATGTACAGGTAGTTGGAATGACCTAAGATCGAGGACATCGACAGAGATACTAAAGTGCAGTGAGTGTATGTGGGGAGGGGGGGTCCATCAGTAGGCTATGTAACAACAGGTCACACCCCAGGGCGTACATGTTAACAGGCAGTTAGTATGACCATCTATGACTGATGTTATCAACAGGCATGCTACACTGCTTTGAGTGGATGGGGGGAGGGGGCATTAACATTCCACTATGGTAACATACAGCCTCACTCCAGGAACCAGACAGCCATACACACAGACAGTCACACACACACACACACACACACACACACACACACCGGCATTCACAAAGATATACACCTATGTCACACACATACAGACATTTTACATGTGTGTGGTTTAACCACCTGCCTATGGCTTTCTTTCTACACTTCACTCTGTACTGGTGTCACCAACAGTGTTCAGGAGAGTGATAACATGTGGGATGTATTCCCAACCATACATGACATATATGGACACATACCCACACATGCCAGTACTGTGAATCAAACACATGGCTATCTCATGATAGGTACTACAGCAGTACAGCATTATCACATCTGGTACAATGCTTACTGACTCCTTCCTATGACAACTGTGCTGATATATGCACAATATATGCACAGGAGAGGTATTACTGTTACAGGTGTTATGGGGTTTGCCTTCGGTGTCACCCTTACAGCATTCTACATTGTCTGTCTTCCACTTCAATTAACAAAACCTGACCTTAGCAGGTACACAGGTTATTGTAGGACTAGTTGTAACAAACCAGTGAGCTGTCCTCAGTAATTATTCATCTGCAAAGAAGCCCCACCACTTAGTAGTCAAGTCCAAACATCAGTTCATAACTCATGTATGGCTTACTGTACTTAGAGCATATCACCATATATAGTTGGCAATGTTGAGGCTGTATTGCAACAGCATGATGTACTAAGACAACAGTCACCTTCAGACATCAGACACTGCACACACATGGAATCTACACAACAGCAATACATGTACACATATGCAGTCTACATCAGTACGTGCACTAGCAGGTCAAGAGGATACATTCCACACCTTCCTCACACCATGTGTGAAACATAGCTGAGCATCTGTGGCTTGTAAACATCTCACCCCAGCATGTACTGGCTATTGTGGTACTAAGGCTAATGTCCAGACAGCACACAGCATGCATGGCATGCAATTGTTGACATGGGGTATATGTAGGAGCTGTGGCTACTCATGGCTGTACATGTCATGAACATATCACTTGTGACTACTCAGGAACATACAGTGCAGAGCTGGATTTGAGTCTGTCAGTACAGGCCTTGTGTAGGTCATATGGTCCTGTTATTTGGGTATGTTTGTAGGCATTGCATTAGGTGGACATGTCTAAAGACATACATGCCACATGGGGTGTTGTATGATATGATAGGTGTCATGGGTGACCAGTAGAGAGAGGATATTACCTCTGTCAACATAGATATCAAAACTTATGTGCTGTTAGCATGCTATCCGTGATGTGCATGTGTGTAATGACTGTAGCCACCTGTATGTAGAAAGGTAAATGAAAGCTATGGTAATGTGATATATGTTGTATGAGTGTGAGATGTACATATCCAGGGTAGGTACGGTTGGGACATATCCAACCATGAGGGTGTTGGTTACTGGTGTACAGCAACAGTCGACCGTGTTAATGCTGATAACATCCGAGGGATCCTGGTATGTGTATAACTGAGCAGGTTACAAACAGTGGTATTATTGCATTGCATAAAACGTTATGCAGCTGTGTCTGTACATGGGTACATTGCACAGTTGATGTAGGCCTAGGTACAGTCCACCAATCGAGGGTTATCTGGTGGTCTGCCATATTATGTCATACCACACATGGATGTGTGTTGGTAGTCTGGGAACAAGGTGGTGGATGTATATGTGGATACAACCTAGAATGCAGCATTTGCCACTGTCACCTGTACCTGAGTCATCTGTGATGCGTTATGTCGGAGTAGTGGTCCTTACAAGTGAGTAGCCTTTATGAATATGTGTACACCACCACCTGGTATGGTCCATACCACTGTTATGGCCCACATGTCTGGATCTGAGTTATATGGTGGTAGTGCAATTGTGCACTACAGAGCCTTCAGCCAGGTGTTCCTCACTGCACAGATGTCGGTATTCCCCATTGTAGGTTCTACATTGAGCTAATGGATTACTAAAGCCACACATCTAGCTCGGGTTAGCATAGGCATTCAATGCAATTGTCATGTAGGTGTCAGGGTGTTACTTCTGTGTGTAGGACATTTGCCTTGGAATGCGGCTATATGGGTAAATGCGACCTAGGTATTATTCACACACACATGTAACATGGATGCATTTGCTCTGTGTTGAAGGCTCGTCGTTCGGTCATGACAGCCCGGAATGACAGACACTGGAAGACCTCATAATAACAGTAGGACATTGGCTCATTGTTTTGGTCTAGCAGTTCCCACCCATACCATGACATCACTGCATGTGGCATTAATGTGCTTGTTAGCAAATGCCCCATGTAAGGTGACGGACAGTGGCAGAACTTGTGTATGCGACCAATGTGAGATATACTTAGGGTAGCAGTCCTGCTAATAATGACAACTACTACCACAGCCGGGAGAGGTCATCTTGTCACCTGCACCTCAGTACCATTACACAAGGTGGCTCACACGTTATGCTTGCATATGCCACTATTCCACGTATAATGCCACTGTCCACAACCTGCTATCAATGTATGCCTTTCAGGGCAGCAAGGTGTGTGACACATGCTGTAGATAGCATCTGCCTGTGCTACCCAGGTAACCTATTGTCTGTCACATCCACACATGCATGAATGTGTATATGTAACATATATATGTCAGTACTTCATGTACATGTATGCATGTGTATCACACAGCACAGGCACAGATATATCATTCACAGGCCACATACAGGTATCAGGTAGTAAACCAGTATGATGTGCATATATACTGACAGGTAAGATGTACCTAGCTGTAAACCTGTGTGTTTACAATAGGAGTCCATTACAACATGTTAAGTGTTTAAGCATGATCACTGTGGCCTTCAGTGGTTAGAATCGGAGTGCATCCCAAACAGCCCTGTGCTACTAAGTGTATAAGCGTACCCACTGCCACCTTGTGTAATTTGAGTCAGTGCATCCAACAAGCCCTTTGTTACTAAGTGTATGAACATGCCCAGTATAACCTTGTGTAGTTGTAGTCATAGTACATCCCAAACAGCCCTGTGCTACTAAGTGTATGAGCATGCCCACTGTAACCCTGTATAGTGATAGTAGTTGTCCATTCCACAGATGGCCATACCCCAGTTCAGGTTCCTGTTGTGCTACAACTATACCTCTCAGGCCTGCTTGTGGATGATGTGTCTTGTTTGTGAATACAGGTTATAATGGACACCTACTTTAAACACACAGGTTTACAGCTATGTACTTCGTGACTGTCAATCTCCCTGTTGTTGTCCTCAGTTGTAGAAGGGCAGTCTGACTGTCTTGGAATGTGTAATCTCTGTGGCGCATCTCGTAACTGCGTAGTACTGTAATAGTGAACTTTAAATAGGCAGGAGTTCTGATCCCACCACTGGCAACTGTGTGCATGTGTTTGTGTGTGTGACAGCAAATGCTTGTGTGGTTCTCAGAAAAAGCCTTTGTGTGTGCGTGTCAGCAAATGGCTGAGTGTGGTTGTGTGTGTGTATATGTGTCGGCATCCTGTCATGGCAGCGGGCTTTGCTGCATTCCAAAGCGATACCTCCTTTTGCAATGGTCTTTATCCTTATCAACTGCTAAACCTCTCTCCCCCCCCCCCTCCCCACTGCAAGTAATCGGTCCTGTGATGTCACCCAGCTCAGACGTGGAATCAGTAACTCAGACGTGGAATCAGTAAGTGTAAGTGTATGTGTTCTGTGGCACATACCCCAACTGCATACCACTGTACTAGTTACCTTTACATAGGCAAGATGTGTATGCACAATACTGGCATGTGTGTGCATGTTTGTGTGTGCGTGACTACCCTGTAGCCAGACATACACATGTGTAATGCCTTTTAGCACACCATGGTAGCCATCTGTTGTGACCGGTGTCTACAAAGTATTACATAGTTAGGAATGGTAAAGAATACATGGTCAAGCACGACTACAGTTGGGTATGTTATTTTCCTGTGCCACTGTCGAGCAGTGACACAGAAGTGGTCACTGGGGTGTAGGTCCATACCCATCATTCCCCCACCCTAACTCCACAATCCCCGGGGTAGATTACAATAGGCATCATTCCCCACCCCAAACTCCACATACACAACAACCATCCCTTCTCTGGTGAACTGCTTATGATTTAAATGTTATAACACAGGCGATGCCTCTGTTTTGTGTACACGTCAGTTCCTTTGGAACCCTTCTGTGTCACAAAGGGCATTCAGACGTGTATGTATATATATATATGGCTGTGTCTGTGTATATGCATATATATATATATATATATATATATATATATATATATATATATATATATAAAATGTGTGTGTACACATCCCGTAGGTGTATATATATATATATATATATATATATATATATATATATATATATATATATATATATGTGTGTGTGTGTGTATATAGATATATGTAGATATGACAGTTGTACAGATGTAGACTTGTCTTTGTTGTTTCACAGAGTACAGTACATTTAAGGGTACTGTACATATGTACACAAATGGACTGTCCCATTTGTTTTCAGTACTGTGGAATACCTGTGGTAAGATGGGCATTATAGACTCCATGCAACATGTGTACAACCCAGATGGCTTAGTGGTATGTCCAGTGACCGCAGTGTGCATGGTCCTAGGGTCAAGACCTACAAGCTTTGTTGTTACTGTCAATTAGGACTGCATAAGGCAGTTGTAAGCAGGTGTAAATGTGTTTTTGTGACAGTAAGCAGCAGGTACACGCAGGTAACAGACATGTACAACCCACAGTACACTTGGAATGCCCTTCTTTGGCAATCCTGCTGATGTCCCCCACCTACGAATACACCTCTGGGACTGCTGTAACCCAGTAATCCCCATGACGCCTGCTGTAACTGCGTAATGCTGTAGTGTATTCATCTAGTTTGGTAGGTGTTCTAATCCCAGACAGGCCAACTGTGTGGGTGTGTGTGTGTCTGCTTGCCTGTGAAAGAAACAATGCTTTTAGAGTATGCACACTCTTTACAACCCAAATGATTACCTTTGGCAGTCCTGCTGATGTCACCCACCTAGAAATACACCTGTAGGAGTGCTCTACCCCAGTATTCTCCATAGCGCATGCTGTAACTGCATATTACTGCAGTGTGATAAACTAGTTAGGTAGGGGTTCCATTCCAAGAGAGGCCAACTGTGTTGTGTGTGTCTCTGTCTGCCTTAAACAAGAACAATGCTTTTTAGAGTATGCACACTCTGTACAATTCAAATGATGACCTTTGGCAATCCTGCTGATGTCACCCACCTAGGAATACATGTCTAGGACTGCTGTAATCCAGTATTCTCCATAGTGTGTGCTATAACTGCTTATTGCTGTAGTATGATAAACTAGTTAGGTAGGGGTTCTATTCCAAGCGAGACCAAGTGTGTGTGTGTGTGTGTGTGTGTGTGTGTGTGTGTGTGTGTGTGTGTGTGTGTGTGTGTGTGTGTGTGTGTGTCTGTGCCTCTCTGTCTGCCTCAGACAAGATACAATTCACATGACCACCTTTGGCAATCTTGCTGATGTCACCCACTTAGGAATACACCTCTAGGACTGCTGCAACCCAGTATTCTCTGTAGCACATGCTGTAACTGTGTATTGCTGTAGTCTGATAAACTAGTTAGGTAGGGGTTCTATTCCGAGAGAGACCAAGTGTGTGTGTGTGTGTGTCTCTGTCTGCCTGAAACAAGAACAATGCTTTTTAGTGTATGCACACTCTGTACAATTCACATGACCACCTTTGGCAATCCTGCTGATGTCACCCACCTAGGAATAAACCTCTAGGACTGCTATAACCAAGTATTCTCCATAGCACGTGCTGTAACTGTGTATTGTGGTAGTGTGATACACTTAGGTAGGTAGGGGTTCAATTCCAGGACATGGCAGGTTATGTGTGTGTTTGACTGTCAGAGCCTATGTGGAGGTGGCTGTGAGTGTCTAACCACTAGACATGTTGGTGAGCAGATTTTGTAGTTTTCCTATATGATGTCCGTCTTATGTCACAATGCCCACCTCACAAGGAGTACAGATGTCAGTCAGCCACGGGACTGTGTTGGCAAGCCATACCCCTACATCTAGCAAAAGGCCTGGTGAACAAAGTATGCAATCCTACTAGTACTCGGAATATGTCCTGAACCCATGTGTCATACACAAACACAGTTGCCTAGAATATCCCGCTATGTTGCTAGTACCCTGCACATTGATGACAGATAGTAGGCATGGTGTGATTGAAGTGGGCTGCAGAGGACATGGCACCCTGTACAGCAGTACGATAGGCACATAATTGTGGACAATGTGCCTTCACTATGTTCCCCACTGGATGCCTGCAACATATGTGGTGCCATCAAATGTGATCCACAGAGGCCATACAATGCCGTACACTTGTGCCCTGTATGGACCGATGCCACTGACACCAGGCAATACCTGTATCATGCTATAAATGCAGGTACAGGGTCAACCTGCTGACTATAAGCAGGTTCTGCCATACCAGGCCAGTATTGGCATATCGTAGGATAACAGTCTGTGTACACAACATGTGCCAGCCAAACCAGGTACACCTGCACATGTCACTGTACATTATTGTGGGACATGCACATCCCAGGCAATGTCCATGTCAAGGACTATCAAACACAGACATGGCATGCATTGCAAAGCTATGGCCATACAAAATGGTAACCAGGATGTCAGGGCAGTTCATACAATACCCATCTGTGTGGGATATTGCAGACCCTACACCCCTGTACCACACTGCACACCATTGTCAGGTGGCATGATGCCAAGGATTACCCCTCACCCAGCCTTGTACAACCATCTTGCACAGCTGACCACTACACACCCATGAAGCTATGCACACATGCATGTCAGTACTGGCACCTTGTGTCTGCATGTGGGGTATGATGCTCCCAACCACAGTCACTCCCAGTATAACTACCATTGGCATACCAACAGATGTCAAACACGTTCACATGCCCTAGCCAATATAACCTCCGGATATCCCCTGTGGTGCATGTTATACCTGTGCATTACTACAGTGTGGCAAACTAAGTAGTTAGGGAGTATATTTGTGGGCCTGGAAAAGAGTGTCAATGTGAGTCCATTAGAGAGTGTGGTTGTGTTGACAATCACATCCATTCATGTGGACAGCCATGTGTGCTACACCTAATGTATGTCTACTATATCTCTGTTTCAGATGTCGCTCACCAACACACACATATGTTCTTACAGCACACCAACATGTCAGCTTTGTGGCTCATAGAGTAACTGCATGCACTTGTAATAGTAATGACTAGTCGGTCAGGGGTTTGACCCCTGTACTGGTAGGTGTGTGACAGACAACACTTAGGTTTTAGTCTCCAAGCCCTTCTCTAATGTATTTTGCCTCTATCTGTCCCTCCCACACACTCTCTGGTGGATGTGGAGGTGTGCACCTGCTCAGCAGCAGCTTCTGTATTGTAAGTGATGGTCATGATCAGGTGATGGCCTCTGCACCTATTGCAGTCCTCCTCTAGCTGATTGCATGTGGAACAGCTGTGATGATGTTCCCATAGCTTTTTGCATGAAAAACATAGTACAATATCTAGGAACATCATGTTGGTGTTTGCCCATGACAGTCCCTGTGAGTGGTACCTGGATCTGGTTTTTGGAAATGGCATCACAGATGATATCTGGATGTTCCTCAAACAACATACACAGTGGAGAAATAGCCTAAAGACAGGAGGGTGATGTGCCAGACATGACTACAGCATGTAAGTGTAGCTATGCTTCATTGAGACTACTGCCTGTTTAACAAGTTGTGTGTGGTAATGGCTATTCTGCATGTTTTAAAACTGACAAGACAGTGCTCTGTTCATGAGGGATCCCCATCTGTAGGGCCATCTGTGGACTGGTCAATGTGTGGAACCTTTTGTTTCCTGTGTTACTCACTGAACACACATCTGTGAACAGCAGGAGCATAGTGTAAGGATTGCAGCCAGTACATGATGATAGTGATGTGTTACTGCCATTGCATTCCTGACTGTCACATGTCACATGAAACAGTGGTATGACAGACACTGCCTGGGGTTCTCAGTGACATGCCAATAATGGGCCACTGTTCATAGCTGCAGTCACTCGTCTTCTACACTTTGTACAGATGTCATGCAGTATATATGCATGTGTTGTGCTCCCTCTGAAAATGTATATCATCTGTTGTGTTGGGTTGATGGTCATATCTATGCATGCTGTTGTAAGTAATCCTGAATGCTGTTGACTATTACTAAGCCATATCTGTGTTTAAACTGCAACACCATAGGCTGTTTGGGTTTGGAGGTCCCGGCAGAACCTCTTGTCCCACTTCAGCTGGCCATGGCACCGGGCACCAGCACATCTGGGGCCCAGCCTTGGTCCTCCACCTCAGTTGGCTCTGCACCACCTTCTGGTGGTACTGCCACTGAGGATAGAGCTTGCCCCCCCCCCATGGGAGCAGGTCCAAACAGGAACATGTCCGCTGTCGTACGGTCCCAGACGTGGTGTGTAGGGGGCTCAATAAGGGGTTTCGAGGCCAGATACGCCAGCTCAAGGGCAGAGTGTCTTATTTACAGGGTGAGGCTGCCCCTCCTAGACAGCCCACAGCACTGCCACCCTTGCAGCTGTTTTGGTGCAGTGGTGGCTGCCCATGGCTGGGGATCTCCATCCCACTGTTTCCATCTGGGAGCTCATGGGCTTGTGAATGCCAAACACCCCTCCCCATTCGAGGTGTATACCCCCACATGTGTCATATACCAACCCTGTATGCTGTCTTGTCTGTCATCTTACCCTACCTATCCTCCACTGGCATACCTACTCTCCTTCCCCCACATCCCACTCTCACCCTATGGAAACATATGGCCGATCAGTTCCTAGAGCAACATTTGCCCCATACATAGCTGTCCATTTCACACACGTGTCCACTGGACACATGTAACCCTTTTAATATGCATCACAACATTCTCCTGTTGTCCTCACCCCTGTTTCTCAGGCGCACGTTCCTAGTATGCACATGACTCCTAAATGTTCCAGGTACATGTGATGCAAACAACCCCATTGTACATACAACACTACCGGTCCCTCTATGGTTACCCCATTTATCTTTATCATGATGATGATGTTGCACACAGCACCTTGCAAGAGTACTGTTCTCACATAATGATTGGACAGGAACTGTTGTGTTAATGTAAATAACATGCACAGAGTGATGTATATGGCCAATGTACAAATGTTTGCGTGTATAATTGACACATGTCTGTCTGGGGGAGTCTTGATATTACATAGGACAACACCACTACATAATACAGGCATCGCTGGTGTTTCCCTTTTCATTCTTTTGTAATGCTTTGTTGTCACATGGTATGTTCCTGATATATCTCTATATATGTATGTACCTATATGCTGGAGATAAACACTCACACATACATCTACATGATGGAATACATTTCCTATACTGTTGAATGACTGCGCTGGATGATATGTTTGTGACTAGGTCTGATGTCTGTATATCTGCCATGGCTTATTGGTAAATCACAATAGCTGTGTGTGCAGGGTCCTGGTTTTGAGCCTTGCAGAGACCGTTTATTTTGTTGCAGGGCAGAACAAGGCCATTGGATACGGCGTGATTAAGACTCATTAAAGCAGTTGTGAGTGGGTGTGCATGGGTTTGCGTGGTGCTATACAATGCTAACCTTTGGTTACAGTTTCTTACACTCAGTTAGCCTTTACGTTGCTTTACCAGTGTAATACTCGCATACTGGTGGCCAAACAGGCTTACACCCACTTGCTCCCCCACTTGCAAATGCACTGCATTTGGTGTTTGCATCTCACACTCACACCCTTGGGTGGGAGTGAGGACTACGCTATTACCTTGTGATGCCTATTACATCAGAATACATGCCTACAGTATCGGGAATGGCTGCCCATTAGGTGACGGCATGCCGTTTGACTGTACGGAATCTGTGGCTTGTCCAGGGTTTGATTCATATTATTGGTATGTTCCTCTTACAATCTGCACCCATCTGGTTAATACATGGGAACGGAGACTCTTCAATACAAACAGGTAAATGGGTTTTGGAACCCACATCCTTCAGTCAAGTCATGCTACTGCATACCTAATATTCTATCATCTTTCTATGTTTGTCAGAGGAATATGTGCTTTCTGTCCCTATCAGACCTCTCATACAATTGGGGAAAAATACAAACTGAATCAGGGGCATGGCAAAACAACATCAGGGACACATTTAAATTATTGGTGCTATTAACCTGACACATTGACAGAGTCAGAGCATATGAATTCATACACATTTTTTGAGGTAAATGATGTTTTTGACTCTTAATTGTTGTCATTATTCATTACGTATAATTCACCACCTTTCCTCCAAATGTCACTAGTTTTAGGAGGGTTTAAATGAGTCGAAATCAGGGACGTCCCTGGAAATCAGAAACAGTTCAAAGGTATGGTCCCTATTTGTTCCCTCAATGGTTTATGGCCTGTCCAGTGGATGTGCTCTCAGGGGTTGGGAGGTATGGGCATCAGCTATGCCCATTTCAGAATATTGCTTACATTCCCGGGGTGGTCCTAATATGACTTTGCCAGCCAACACCTGCACGCCTAGACCCATAATTGCATACCCATAGTTCCCCCACCTGCCGCTTCTCTACAGCACTCATCCTTACTGTGGGTGCAGGTGGGGTATAAACACACCACTACACACTGCCCACTGTTGGAACACATGTCGTACATTGTGTCGACCCATGGGTTATCAGGCTTGCACAACCTACTGGTCCGTGTACATCTACAGCCTGGTTTGATAAGTTATTACCGGGACTGCCTCTGATCATTAATTTTTGGTGTCCCACAAGGGACATCGATGTCTATGTTTCAAGATTAGACCTTGCAGGTCTCTCCCACTGGTAGTATCCTGCCGGTGGTCTGGGAAGCAGTAGTGTGTTTACCTTTATTGTGTGTCTTTATGTCTTACTGGCCTAGCTGGGGGGGTGGGGGGGTTGATCCTACATGTTACACGTTTATTTATTGGACCCCACACCCCCATATGCATGGCCTGTGAACATATGTTACTTGTAACTGTTGTATCATATCCTAGCTATATACATGTGTATATTTACTGTCACATATATATATATCTATTTACATTGTCGCCTCACAGTAAGGCGCTGTCCGGTTCGATTCTCAGCTAGAGCGTCTTCTGTGTGGAGACATGCATGAATGGGCGTACCTTCGTTGAAGGTTGTGTGTCAGGGCTGGCAACTCGGCATGTAAAAATCTACTACCAATCATTAGCGGACTGGAGTTCCGCTGTGGCGACCCCTAACCGGGAAAAGCCGAAAGACACAACAACATTACTATATACAGAGATATCTGTATATGTATGCATACATGTATATCTATATTTGGCTGTCTCATATATATATATATATATATATATATATATATATATATATGTATATATATATATATATATATATATATATATATATATATATATATATATATATATATATATACATATCTAATGACATATGGGTCTATGGGTGTCTGCATATGTATATATTTATATGTGGATATGTATCTGTATTCTGTCTCTGTATGTATACATTTGTACTACGGAGAGGGAAAGGCTTATCTCTATGTTGCTATGGGTAGATATACACACACATACCTCTACATATACGTCTACATCTGGTTATTCCGTTCCTTGCCATACAGATTACACTTTGCTGCAGTAGGACTCATAGTGGGTGTGGCTGCTCATTGGGTGATGCCTCTGCCCAATGAACACATTCGCTTACATCCCTAGGGCTGTCCATATAGGCCCACATCAGCCAACACCAGCACACCTAGACCCATAAGTAGCTACCCATAGTTCCCCCACCCTCGCCTCCTCAACAGCACCCATCCTTATTATGGGTCCTGGTCTGTTCTGGACACACCACTACATGCTGCCCACTCTCCACTTCACAGGGCCCATTTCATACAATTGTCTCGGCCCATGGGTCATCAGGGTTTCCCACCCTTGTATTCCGAGTCTGTATACACCGCAGCCAAAATGGCCGGTCTATCATCTTCTTTTGGTTTGGGCAATTTTTGGGGTGTCCCACAAGGGAAGCTCCAGTCTGTGTTCCAAGATTAGAATTCATGGGTGCACTGTGTACCCCCCCCCCCGCTTATATCCTGCCTGTGGTCTAGGTAGCAGTGGACTCTTTACATTGTTTGCGTGTATGTTTCCCGTGTCCAGCTGAGGGGGGTTGGAAGGGCATGCTACGTGTTTCATGTTTCTTGCTTGGGCTCCTCACTTCCATTGGCATAGCCGGTGAACATATGTCATTCTTGTGTGCTGTTTCATATCATAGCTGTATATCTGTGTATATCTACACACACACACACACACACACACACACACACACACACACATATATATAAATATCTATCTATCTATATATATATATATATATATATATATATATATATATATACACACACATATATATATATATATATATATATATATATATATATATATATATATATATATATATATATATATATATATATATATGTGTGTGTGTGTGTGTGTATATATATATATATATATATATATATATATATGTGTGTGTGTGTGTGTGTGTGTGTGTGTATATATATATATATATATATATAGATAAATATATATAGCTCTATACATATATATGTGTGTGTCTGTAAAGCAATACATACTCCGCGCAAACGCATTTACACATGCACACTGGTGTTTATATATGCTAGACCTGCTTACTAGTGCCTTATTCATTATGACACTGACACTTCACTCCAGTTATCTTTTAATTGATATTTTGTAGGTTATACAGCGGACAAATGTCGCAATATGTTCATGTACAGATTACCGATGGTAATTGGTATGTGATACAGTGGGATTCGGTACGGGAATGCTCGTTACGGGATTGATCTAACCAATGCACTATTGCTGTGCTGCTTCATTTGCATATATACCCATATACCCATGGCTTCTGGTTCCCCAAACACACATCCCAACGTCTCCCTAACACTGCTGTCATCCATACTCCAGTTGGATTCGTGGTGTATCCACACCACTACACATTGGCCACTCCCTACTCCTATAGACCTATCCCATTGGTTGACTCACTCCACGTATCCTCAGAACTCTCATATGTTTAGTCCGCAAACATTGGTTCCATGAGCGACCAAAAGAATACTATTTGCAATTTTTGGGTTGTCCCACATGGGACACGCATGTGTTTATGGCAAGATTAGACTCTATACTTCATTACATCCTTACTCCCGCTAACATGACACTACAATTAATTAATATGTATGACTATGTGGTAACGCACACATTACACATGAGAGCCTAATTATGTATGTGTTCGGCGTATTTCTTTTACAAATAGACCAGTTTAGTAATTGGCATAGCGGGCAGATCACATGAATGATTCCATGTGCGGCGAAGTCCTCACATTTGATTATTGTCAGCACAGTACTGACTTTGGACACTGTACACACTTCTGCGTTTTAGCAGTTTCGTCCCATCCCTCTTCTGCACAGCCTATTATTCCATCTACTGTCGAGGTTTGTAAGTGCACATTCATGTTATTTATGTTTGCAAATGGAATGCATGTGTTACAGTGAATGTACTTCTACATATTGATGTCTTCATGTGTGTATGCATAAATACCTATAACGACCTCGTTGACCTGCACGGGGTGGTCAAATTAGAACCAGGCCATCCATCCCTAGCACACCTGGCTCCATAATTTCATACCCATAGTTCCTCCACCCCACCCATGTTCAAAATACACGTATACCTTCCATTGTCCACTTGTTATCGCAGCCATGACACACCTCCACACATTGCCCTCTCCATAACGTTAGGGGCCCTACACATATGTTGTCCCACCCCATGTATTCTCAGGCTCTTCCACCATTTAGTCTTTGAACATACCTGCCCTTACTTGTGTAATGGTGGGAAGGTCAAATGGCCTATATAATTTTTGAGTAGTCCCAGCAGGGACTCCCTCTGTGTGTAAAGTAGACCTAGTAAATCAACGATGTTACTCCCACTGGTAATATCCTACCTGTGCTGTGAGTAACAGTGCTTTGCTCACCCCTGCCCAGCTGGATATGACATACTCTGACAGTGCTATATAATACTGGGGTTGCTGTTGATTCCCTTCTCCTTCCTTTTGTATGCTTTAATGTTACATTGTTCTTTCTTCATAGATATCTATATCTCTCTCTCTCTCTCTGTGTGGGTCTAACTGATAACACTGACACGCCAAAACACCAACAACGAAATAACTGACATGACAAAACCGAAAGAAACTGAAAGTTCAAAAACACAAAACTTCACATGCCCGACAAACTACAATCCTGACAATCAACAAAACAAATACCTTTCCCGAAAAAAACACACACAACACAGGCACACCAAAAACCTTACAAACCTACACTAAACCTTACATACACAACTATCTATGCACTAACCTTAACCCAAACCCTAACCCTAAGGTCTGTCACTATCGCACACTTACCTTACCTGCACCCTAATCCTAAATCACTTAATCCACCCCTAACCCTTAAGTCTGTCACTATTGCACACTTACCTTACCCGCACCCTAACCCTAACTCACTTAATCCACCCATAAACCTAAAGTCCGTCACTATCGCACACTTACCTGACCCACACCCTACCCTAATGTCTGTCACTATCACACACTTACCTTACCCACACCCTGACCCTAAAGTCCATCCCTATCGCACACTTACCTTAACATGTTGGTGTTTTCAGCATCGGGATTCTCAACTTTCAGTCATCTCCATTGTCGATCTTCCAGTGTCGGTGTTCTCGTTGTTGGCGTTGTGGACTTTTGGCGTTTTCAGGTAGACCTATATATATATATATATATATATATATATATATATATATATATATATATAGCTATGATTGCTTGAATATTTAAGTTAAATATCTCATCCGATACTCTTATGTCGGTTTTACGGAAAAACGACATTCATTCCACATGGAAAACGATATGTGCTATTGTTGGGCTCTAACCGTGAATGCCTGTTCGTTAGGCGAATGCTCTGACCAATACACTATTACTGTGCTGCTTCATTTGCATATATATATATATATATATATATATATATATATATATATATATATATACCCATATTCCCATGCCTCCTAGTTCCCCAAACAACCATAGCCGGCCTTAGGCACTCAGATTTTCTTACTGTTTGTTATATATGTTTACTGCTGCTTATTTGTGCTTACTTGTGCCTTATTCATTATAACAGTACCACTTTGATTAAATGGATTTGGTTAAAAGTCCCATGCGATACTCAAGTTCACTTTTACATGTTATTATGTCTGTTTTACAGCAGAACGACATTCATTCCACATGGAAAATGATAAGTGCTATAGTTGAACTTGAACCATGAATGCCTGTTCCTTAGGCGGCTGCTCTAACCACTACACTATTTGTGTGCTGCTTCATTTTGATGTATACCCATGGTTCATAGTTACCTGAACACATGCCTCAACCCTTAACTAACACAGCAGTCATCCATTCTCCAGTTGGAAAAACCACACGACTACACATGCGCCACTCCCTACCGCTCTAGACCCGTCCCGCATGTTGACTCACTACAAGTATATTCAGATGTCCCTAGCTCATAGTCCTGGAACATACGTTCATATAATGGTCAGGGTGTTCAAATAGTCTTCCGGTTTTCGGCTCATCTGACTGGGGACTGGGACTGCCCTGTACCTATTTGAAAGTCAGACTTAGCACATAGACAAAGTTAGTCCCACTGTTAGCATCCTATCTGTGGTTGGAGATGCAGGGGGTTTGCTCACCTCTGGCCAGCTTGATATGACAGCACTAAATAATACGAGAGTTCTGCTGCTGTTTTCCTTATCATTTGTTATGAATGCTTTATTATGACCATGTTCATTCGTTACAGAGTTATATATATATATATATATATATATATATATATATATATATATATATATATATATATATATATATATCTGTACGTACGCATGCATATACATCTACATGATTATTTACTTTGATCATACTGTTGAATGACTGTGCTGTCTGCTATGTTTGTGATAACATCAGAGCTAAGTATAACTGCCATGGCTTAGTGGTAAATCACATTGGTTGCGGTGTGTAGGGTCCTGGCGTTGAGCCTTGCCGAGGAGGTTTATTGTGTTGTTGGGCAGAAAAAGGGTCGTTTGACAAAGGGTGAGTAAAACACTTTTCAGCAGCGGTTTTCCATTTCACCATGTTTAACCGCCGCTTCCCGTCACGCAAACACTTTCTCCATTTTTACTGTGATACTTCACTCCAGTTTACATTTCAATGGTATTATATTGTTATACAGTATAAGATGTCCGAATATGCTCGTATACAAATTCCGCGTCATAAATGGTGTGTGCTGCAGTTGAACCGGCAACATCTGTTCATTAGACGGATGCTCTAACCACTACATTATTGCTGTGCTGTTTCATTTGTATGTATACCCATGGTTCATAGTTACCCGAACACACGCCAGAACATTTCACTAACACAGCAGTCATCCATTCTCCAGTTGGAAAAAAAACACACCACTACACATGCACCACACCCTACTGCTCTAGACATGTCCCGCATGTTGACTCACTCCAAGTATATTCAGACGTCCCAAGCTTATAGTCCTGGAACATACATTCATACAATGGTCAGGGTGTTCAAATTGTTTTCCAGTTTTCGGCTCGGCTGACTGGAGACTGGGACTACCCTGTACCTGTTTGAAAGTTAGACTTAGCACATGGACAAAGATAGTCGCACTGTTAGCATCCTACCTGTGGTTGGAGATGCAGAAGGTTTGCTCACCTCTGGCCAGCTTGATATGACACTGCTGTTTTTCTTCACATTCGTTATGAATGCTTTATTGTCACCATGTTCATTCTTCATGGATATATATATATATATATACATATATATATATATATATATACATATATATATATATATATATATATATATATATATATATATATATATATATCTGTCTGTACATATACACCTACATACTTATTTACATTTCCCATACTGTTGAATGACCACCACTTACTGCCGCGCATACACGCTTATGTCTGCTTGAAAATGCCTTAATCACCCTATGTCTGACAGCCATTATTCTGGGCATCATATAAAATTAGCAGCCCCTGCATGGCTTGGACCCAGCAACAGAAACACCATAGTCACTGGTTTGACCACTAAACCATCCGTGATACATTCTGCATGGATGGTAGTTAGGATATATGACATTAATACAGGCATTCCACACTACTGGCAACAAATGTGACAGTCGGTTGGTGTACATATGTATAGTACATGTTAATGTTCATATGATTCTGAGGGACATATGTATACATTTGCAAGTATACATATTTATGAATAGGACACATACTTGGCAACTACTTATGCATGTATGTGTGATGTGTAGCTGTAGCTATATGAATATAAGTATGTACAGTTATAGATATATGACTACATATCTGGGGTTATACATGGCCATGTATATGAACACCCGCATCCAGGAGGGACCTGTACTGTTTGTATACAGGAGTTGTGTGAATCATTACAACGTGGAACCTGGACAGGGTATACAATTTGTGGACGTGTACTATTTGGAAGATGGCTATGGGGAATCTTCTTGGGAACATGTGAAAGGTATATATTCCCGATAATGCACATGGGGAGACGTGCATCATGGTCAGGTGTTTAATCCCGGGTTGTAGGTTCTGCAGGGCTGGGTGGAGGCTGAGCAGGGTTGTGGAAAAGTACTGCTAATCCAACTTGTGTCCGGATGTCAACGGGGGGTGGAAATCATGTTGTGCCACCAAGTCTAATCTTGAGAACTGACACTTATCCCATGAGGGATGTCCAAAATTTGTGGACGCCGATGACCCCCCTTCTTTTGGTTATATGAAAATGAGGGAGGGTTATACATGCATGGGATACCTAGTTTTCAGGCCTGAGACTGCCTAGGGTGAGACTGCCTACTAGATGTGGGTAGGGGGCACTATGTGCAGATATGGCTGGCCCAATCTAGCAGCCCGAGTATGGGTGGTTTTGGTGGATGTTCAGCAAGGGGGGGGGGTGCTGTGGAGGGGACGATGGGTATTCAATTATGTATACAGGTGTGTAGGGGTTGGATGGCTCAGTTCAGGCCAAACCATTATGTGGTGTGAGCCGGTACCGTTTCTGTACATGTGTATCGTACATTTTAATGTTCATATGTTTGTGGGATTGTGTTCTGCAATGTGACCTGACAGGGTGTATTGGGGATGTGAATGTATGTTCTTTAGTTTCCTTTTGGATTCTCCCACTGCTCCCTCGTACACCTCCAGTTCACCTATTGTACATCCGACCCAGTCTCTCCTTGGCAAATGTTTACATTACCCATCACCCCCCCCCCAAAATCCACATACACACCATCCATCCCTTCTCTGGTTGTTGGCCCATGGCACAGACAGCAGTACACATTGCCTACTCTACATATCTCTGATACCATTATGGGTGTGAGACCAACCCTAGCATATGTGGTCTTCCACATGCTGTACTTCACGCACATAGGTACACACAAATACTTATCTTTCATGACATGGTAGGTTGACCCAGGTTATACCCATACATTTTTGGGCCATCCAGACAAGGACGACTCGGACCGCGAATGGGCAGATATTAAGCGAATGCTTTAACTTCTGGGCTAGGCTTAGCAAAGGGCAGCGGTGCGCAAACAAATTTTATTTTGGTATTCACGGAACTCTCTTTTCTGCTTTGCATACATTTCAGTATCCACAGACGCTGAAAGGATTGATTACTATTAGAGGCAGGCTGTACTAGTCAGCATTTTAGGTTGCGTGACTGTAGCGGACATGTTCACGCCTCTGTGCAGCGCTTAAACACACCCCCTGCACTTGCGCATGTTTCCTGTGCACGTGAACGGTGCTGCAGCGTGCCTTCATTAATATGCATATGGTGCTGCTGCACCATCTCTACGCCGCACGCTCGGTGCAAGGCTAACACCATCATTGTGCCAAGCTTTATGAATCCTGGGGACTGTTTTTCAAATGCATAATAGTCAAACTGAAAACATCGCAAGCACTAAACCGCGAACGGCCACGTACGCAAATATTTTCCGAGGGAAAAAATTCAGTTGGCTGTTCTAATGGTTTGCCCTATTTCCCAACATTGAGCAATCTCTGAGTTGGTATATTTAGTTGGGGGGGTGTGGGGGACACATCCCCCCAATTGATTAGGATTGAGAAGTGTGTTTCATTTGTTTATGGCCTCGCAAATTTTTCCCCTAGGAAAAAATTTGTGGATATGGCCATTCGCAGTTATGTGTTTTCGATGTTTTCAGTTCGACTATTACACATTCGAAGAACAGTATTTTCTGTCATGTAATATATACCCTATATATATATATATATATATATATATATATATATATATATATATATATATATATATATATATATAATATATATATATATATATATATATATATATATATATATATATATATATATATATATATAGAGAGAGAGAGAGAGAAAGAGATTGCACAATACAGGAGAAGAAAATATTTCCTTCTACCCATTACTATGTTGACACATGCCATTTGACTACTGCTGTTCAACTGTCTTGCCTGTCACTGAAATAACATAACATGTCCTTTAATCAACTAAAAGCATTTTTGACCAACTGTCATGTTATCATAAATGAAAATTTATTTAAAATTTAGACCAGGTCTCTCCTATTTAAGACCCTGCCTTCTGAGGAATATACTAATTAAAAATGAAATGCATAATACATACAATAGTAAGCATTTGAAATGTCAGGACCTGCTAGAGGCAATCCTTAAATATGGAGACTGAATGGCCAAAAGACTGAACTTGCATATACTAAGTCCGAGAATGTGATTTCTTGGAATATTCCCTTTTCTCCAAGATATGGTGATCCCAGAATTGATATATATAAGATCAGGGAGCATGGGGGGCTTGTCCCCACATGAGGATGCAGGAAGGCTTGCCCCCCTTCAAAAAGAAATTTTAAGGAGAAGAATGATTTCTGAGGTTCACTATTCTCCTGTGTTTTCAGTCTTTTTCTGCTTGTGGGCAAACAGCATTTCGAATCTACTACAAAAATAACACTTAATGTGTCTAGTTCACCTCTTATTTTACTTAGACATTCTGTTTGTTATGCTTACTAATCTTTGGCTGTATGCTAGCATTATATGATGTGACTTTTAATGTTTTGTCTACAACAACCTTTTTTTCACATAAAAATACTAGGTACCCTGCAATGTGGTCACCATTCTTATTTGAGCAGTATAACTGCTTTATAAAATGATTATTCTAAATGTGCCCTCTGACTTGATCAATCTACATTTAATGTTAACTCAAGCATTACCCATGAAAAAAAGTCTTATCACAAAATGAAAGAAAAAAATTTGTGTGGGTTGTAGCTAATTAGATAAGAGTTACATCAGACATACCACTAAGAAAAGAAATGAAACTCATTCAGGAATACAATTAAGCAAAAGTTGTCCACCATCCCACATCTACAAATTTGCAGGAAACCAAAATACCATTAAAAAAATTTCAAACAGTAATTTAATGACCTGTGAGACATCAAGAGTCTGCAAGTGTCATAAAGTAAACAGCAGGACTCATATACCCTCTTGATTCTGTCAAAAATAAAAGGGAGCAGCAATTGCAATTAATTTAATGTACTGTACAAATGCACTGAGGTAGAATCAGAGATTGCAAAGTCATCCCCAGTGAAACATTTGGCTCACAGCATAAACTACTGTAACCATTATACCATTTGTTTTATGTGGATACAATTTGGATTTTAATTGTGTTTCTGCAATAAACTGTTTCTGCCGTGGCTGTGGAGTCTCTAATTTTAATAAACTACTGGTTGCTACAATCAGCTGCAAGCAGTGGTCAGAGGAGGCTTTAAGGTCAGCAGAAACCAGTCTGAAGATGTGGAAGCTAACTGGAGAGAAAGGACAGCAGTTCAAGGAATTACTCAGGGCTCTAGCATCTGAAGATGAAAAGAAAAAAACTGCACTCCCTGGAAGCACTTCTGTCACTAGAAGTCATTACCTGTAGACATCTGTGCATTCATAGAAACCTGGTTTAAGACCTCAGAAAGTACCCCAGTCCTGCAAGGCTACAATGTCTTCCACACCTTTAGACCACAAAATGAATGTGTGAAAACCAAAGGAGGTGGTGTTTCAATCTGTATTAGAAATAAAATCACCTCCCATCTAGTTAGACTGGAAAACTCCATGGAGTTACTCCAGTTCCAGATTACAGTGTATAACCCCCCTGCATTCAAGTCCTAGCCAGTTATAGATCCCCCCTCCATGGGTCACAACACCCACAAAGCCTACTTAACCAAACTGAAGAAAATCCAAATTTTACCAAACACACTGGTTATGGGGGATTTCAATTACCCCACCATCATCTGGGAAACCTACTCTTGTCCAAATTCGCTAGCACAAAAGTTCCTTGACTTTGTGAATTCAAGTGCCCAGAAGCAAATTGTCTGTACCTTGACAAGAAGAACAAACATTCTAGCTCTGGTCCTCACCAACATGTCAAACAGGTGCTCTACTGCAACCGTTGGACCCTCTCTAGTTAAAACTGACCACAAATCAGTCACCTTCAAACTAACACTAACACCAGAATGCACAAAAGGTGAAATCATACTAAAAAACTTCACCAATGCAAACTACACCCTCCTAGGTGAAGGTATAAATGCATTCCAAGCCTCACTCCAAGCTTAAAGTGGTAACTACGATGAAACTTACACTAAAGCCCTGTACAATCATTTGTATAAGTATATAAACTTGGCTATACCAGATAGAATCAAAGCCAGATCCCCAAGTAAAATCAAGCTGCCATGGTGGACTTCCAGCATCAACAAACTCTACAATAAACACAAAAAGTTGCTGTCCAAGAAAACAAAGACCTAACAATGGAAAAGTACCTTCCTCAGCCTTAACAGGCAAATAAGACAACTTGTCAAATCCTCCTAGAGCTCCTTTGAGAGAAACCTAGCAAGTAATGCCAAGGATAACCATAAGGCCTTTCACAGCTATGTACGTAACCTAAAGGGTAGGACCCAAGCATGTGCAGAACTGGTGGCCAATGGTATCACACACACACTGACTCCACAGAGATACCAAACCCGCTACTGGATAGGTTTGGTGAAAATTTCACTCCCTTATCCCCTACTAACTTACAACAAACCATCCCCCAAACCTCCCCACACCTTACTTATCTGAAGAGCATGTCCTCAAAGCCCTGTCCAAGGCACAAATTGCACTACTTTGTTATTGTCTTAATATTTGTAACCATTGTTCGATTTTTTTTAATTCTGTTTAATGTGTACTGTGGAGCTTTTCTCCCCAGTCCTCTGCTAAAAATGGGGTTATACCCAATTGGACTTTTCCAGTAAACAAATGTCAAATAAAATAAAGTAAATAAAATTAAATATTTAGATCTATTCACTATTGTTAAATGTCTACTCCCAAACAGTGACAAACGTATCTACTGTTCATCCTCCAAGGCTAATCCTCCCCCCTGCTAATTATATATGTTAACTTCAAGATCACAGATTCCTCAAGATAAGGGCATATTCCCTTGTCCCAGGGACTGTCGACCATCTGTACTACTAACCAAAGTGTGTCAACAATACAGAGTTCAATCTAACCTCAAATCAACAAATGTCTGTCTCTCTCTTAATATATATATATATATATATATATATATATATATATATATATATATATATATATATATATATATATATAATTTGTTTCCATCTATCTACATGTGGAAGGAAGTCAAATTAGTGAATGTTCATGAGTGTGAATTCTTTTTGCTACTGCAAATAAAAGCAAACACTCATATGAAAGAATGTTTTTTTCAATGGAGTTTTATCTGGCAGCCTTTTCTATGAGGTTGCGGTACAGCGGGGTCAGGGAATTTGCCATCACCCTGCTGTTGTGCAAGCTTCTATTTGAAATATTTAATTATTGTGGGTGTGGAGAACACAGAGAGGCTTGCTCCCCTGAAAAAAAAAAACAAAAACAAAAAAAGTTTTGTTTTTATTTTTTGATCATTTTAGTTTCAGTCAAAAATTACCATTCTGTCTTACTTTTCTCTTATGACCATTCCATGTTTGATGATACTCATATATTCATATATGTGTGTGTGTGTGTGTGTGTGTGTGTGTGTGTGTGTGTGTGTGTGTGTGTGTGTGTGTGTGTGTGTGTATGTATGTATATATATATATATATATATATATATATATATATATATATATATATATATATATATATATATATATGTGTGTGTATGTGTGTTTTCATATGTCCATGTATCCATATATGTATATTGAATGCATATGTATTCGTATATGTGCATGTTCTAAATGTATATAAACATCTATCTGTATATGTGTATTGCTAAATATGTTTACAAACACACATGCACACACACACACATAGATCAAAATATAGAATGCACAAATGACTGAGTGCACATTTGTGAGACAATAATAATACTGAAGTTTTATATAGTGCAGGTAAGTAGGAGTGTCCAGGAAAACAAACGCACAGGTGTTCATGGGTTATGTTAAGGGATAGAATTAGTTCAAGTTTAGTATTGATTGTGTTCTTAGGTTCATAGGTAGGTACTAGGCTATTGGCCCTAGGGCCTATATAAGCCTAGCCAAAAATGTACCCTGCCTTTCGCCACCCAAGAAAATGATTTTCCTGTGCCCCTGTCGAGCAGAGCCACAGACGTGATACCTGGGGTGAATTTCCCAATTCCCATCCAATCATCAAGATTTTTATTGAAGAGTGGTAATGAGGAGCTCTGTTTGACATAGATAGGTAGTCTGTTCCAGAGTATGGGAAGTCTCTGGGAGAGGAATCTATCCCTCCAGCATGTTCTGTTTATCGTGGTGACAAGGTTTAGGTCCCTAGAGCGTGTAGCTCGGAGGGATTGGGATTTCTTTAAGTGGAGCATGTCCAACAGCTCTGGGTTTGACATAGCTTTGTATGTTAGGCAGTGATCGCCTCTGAGTAGGAGATATGCGATGGAGTAAAGCTGGAGTTTTTTGAGACGATCTGCATAGGGCATCTGTTTGAGGCCATTAATCCTCTTTGTGAGGTATTTCTGTGGCCTTTCCAGTTGTTGTAGATGTCTTGTAAGGTACATACCAAAAGGGCCATTGTACTCTATAATGGGTCTAATGAGTGATGAGTAGAGGGGAACAATGACCTCTTTTCTTCTGGATGAGATACCTTTTGTGATGAGGTGAGAGCCACATAGAAGGATTTCCTGACCACTGTGGCAATGTGATTATCAAAGGAGAGACTACTGTCCACATGTGTCCCAAGGTCTCTTATCACATTTTTCAGCATTAAGTAGACTACCAGCTGTGTGTTAGTTCATAGGTACAGAGTTTTTACCAAAGGGGATGACAATACACTTTTTGGCACTGAACTTCAGGCCATGGCTTTGACACCAGGCATCTGTCTCGGTGAGGCCCTTTTGTAGTATGTCCACATTGTTAGGAGTTTTGATTATGGCTCCTAATTTACAGTCATCTGCAAACGTTGTCAGCCAAAGACCTTCTGTGTTAGCCTGTACTTCAGAGAAGTATATGCCAAACAGGAGAGGATCCAGGACTGGACCCTGTGATACTCCACTTGTCACTGGTCTGAAGTCGGATTTGGAGTCTGCTACTTTCACAGTGTGGGTTCTGTCCATGAGCCAGTTGGCAACCCATCTTGTGACATAGGGATTTATACCTAGTTTAGTGAGCTTATCTATAATTCCAGAGTGGGGGGATGGTGTTGAAAGCCTTGGCAAGATCTAGATAAACTGTGTGAACCACCTTAACCTCATCTATGGCTTTGGTGACTGCTTCAAAGAAGTCAATCAGGTTTAGGAGACATGATCTGCCTTTTACAAATCCAAACTGGGTAGGGTCCACAGTTTGGAGATCACCAGTGTCTTTGTTTATGAGTTCCATGATGATGCATTCCATGGCCTTGCAGACCAGGCTCATCAGGCTAATGGGGCAGTAGTTCCCAGGGTCCGTCGTGGCTCCCCCTTTGTGGAGTGGGATAACCTTTGCAGTGCACCATTCAGTGGACACAAAGCCTGAGGTGAGGCAATGATTGAACATGGTACTTAGGTAGGGTGCCATTTCATTCTGTAGTTTGTGTAGAACGCAACCTGGGATACTGTCAGGTCCCATGGATGCTGTGTTCTTGGCTTTGTAGAGTGTGTTTTTTACCTGCGCAGCTGTGATTACAGGAACTTTGCATTCTTCCGGTATAGAGATGGGCCCTCTAGGGGATGAGAGGGGGGTAAAGTTAGCACTGAACCTATCTTCCAGGATGTTGGCAATATCAATTGGTTCTGTATATTTAGTGCCATTGTGCTGTAACTCAGAGCAGATCTGAGTGTTGCCATTGAGATTCTTGACATAGCTATTGAATGCTTTGTGGTTGTCTTTAGAGTCAGTGGCAATTTTGTTTTCGTAACTAGCTTTGGAGGATTTTATGAGGGATCTCAGCTTCTTACTGAGGTTGACCAGGGAGTTCCTCCAGTCAGTCCTTCTGTCAACTTTTGTCTTGTGTAGTGGTTCTGTTAGGGAAAAGGATTTAGTAGTCTAACATTTGAGTTAGGGTTAAAGGCAGCAGTATGTTTAGGACACATGAGAAAGGTGGACACCACTACCAAAACAATACTTGGCCTCAGTTTTGCAGCTGGGATTTACTGATAAAGTTTTGTTTAAAGGGAGAGAAATATTCAGGGTTTTGTGATTCAGTATTTTCAGAACTCAGTGTTTTGTGAATTCAGTCTTTTTTCTGTATCTATGTTTAGCAGTTTAGTATTTTGCATTTTTTTTATATTTCATGATATAATCACAATCTTGAAGTGCACGATTTTAAAAATCCTTCTCCAGTTGTGATGATAGGAAGTACTGCCAGCTATGCCAGGAGAAGTAGGGCAGTGGGTGTGTAACATATGCCTGCACAGCTAGCTGTAATTTTGTATATAATTATATGCTATTTGAATATCAAACAGATTTTTACAGATGCTTGTATTGGTAATGTATTTGTAAAGCTGCTTGTGTTAAAAATGTATCAACAGTACACTGTGCTGGAAAGAAAATAAATGTACATGCATTATTGTAACTGTTTAAAGGTATAAGTTTTAACAAAGGATAATGGAAGAAAAGAGGTTAAGCTCAGTCCCAGCTTACTTTGGAAAATAGCTGAAATTAAATTAGGCCATAAAGACTGTATCTTACAGTTCTGGTGGCAGCCAGAGACAAAATGTCTGGGAAAACAAGTATTAGGAAGACTTCTTTATTGTCTGTAGCAGGGAGATAATTGCTACTCTGGAAGGGTAGAGGTTTGAAATTGTTGTATGACTTCCATGAGCTGCAGCAGATCTGAGCAAACCTCTTTCTGTGTGTATGGTAACACATAGGTGCTAAAATCCTGGCAGCTTCTAGTTCACAGGTTCACAGGTTCACAGGTTTATACTAGGCTATCTGCCCTAAGGCATTTATAAGCCTAGCCCAAATTATTGTGGCTTACGCCACCCCTTATATGAAAAAATACTGTGCCCATTAGTTTGTTGTGCCTCTGTCCAGCAGTGACCCAGAGATGATTCCCGGGGTAAACCTACGATCTCCCATCCACAGGTCTAGATTTCTCTTGAACAGAGTCAGCGAGGTGCTCTGCCTCACATGGACCGGGATTTTATTCCACAGCATAGGGAGTCTCTGAGTGATAAATCTATCCCTCCAGCACATCCTATTTATATCCGTGCTAAGGTTTAAGTCGCTTGCTCTAGTGGTTTTGGTGGATTTGGATTTTTGAGGTGGAGCATGTCCATTAATTCCGGGTTGGACATGGCCTTGTATGTCAGGCACATGTCACCTCTGAGCAGACGGTATGCGACTGAATAGAGCTGGAGTTTCTTCAATCTGGCAGCATATGACAGATTTTGGAGTCCCTTTATCCTTTTGGTGAGGAACTTTTGGGGTCTCTCCAATTGCTGCAGATGTCGGGTGAGATACATCCCGAATGGGGCATTGTACTCGATCATTGGTCTGATAAGTGAAGAGTACAGGGAACAATGACCTCACTAGATCTGGATGTGAATCCCTTCATGATCAGGTGGGCAATGTAGAAGGTCTTTCTAACCACTTTAGCAATGTGAGTGTCAAAAGAAAGGCCACTGTCAACCTGGGTCCCCAGGTCCCTGATAACCTCTTCTGTGCTTAGTGGATTGCCACCTATATGGTAGCTTGGGGTTACCTTGTTTTTCCCGAAGGGTATGACTATACATTTTTGGCGTTTAACTTCAGGCCATGGCTCTGGCACCAGCTATCTGTTTCCGTGAGTCCCTTCTGAAGGATATCAGTGTCCGATGCACTTTCCACTATGGCGCCCAGTTTGCAGTCATCTGCAAACTTTGTCAGCCAAAGTCCTCCCATGTTGGCCTGTACTTCTGAGAAGTAGATGCCAAACAATAGGGGCCAAGGACCGAGCCCTGTGGGACACCACTTGTGACCGGCTTGGAGTCTGACACAGCGCCAGCAACTCTAACCCTGTGGGTTCTGTCCTTAAGCCAGTTTGCAACCCATCTTGTGACATATGGGTTTACATTTAAGCTGGTAAGTTTTTCTACAATACCTGAGTGGGGTATTGTGTCGAAAGCCTTTGCAAGGTCAAGGTAGGCTGTATGGACTGCCTTTCCCTCATCAATGGCCTTGGTGACTATTTCAAGAAGTCGACCAAGTTCAAAAGGCATGATCTTCCCTTGACAAAGCCAAACTGGGTCGGGTCCAATGTCTGCAAGTCCCCTATATCTTTGTTTATGAGCTCCATTATGATCCTCTCCATAGCTTTGCAGACTAGACTTGTTAAGCTTATGGGGCGGTAATTACCAGGGTCCGTGAGGCCACCTTTGTGGAGTGGGACCACAGTTGCCGTCACGCCACTCCTTGGGCACGTATCCTGTGGTAAGGCTGAGATTAAACAGCTGCCTTATGTGCGGGTTTAATTCCTCATTTAGCTCGTGTAGCACACAGCCGGGGACACCATCCGGTCCCATTGATGCTGTGTTTTTAGCTTTAGCGCGAGCAGCTTTCACCTGCGCATTTGAGATGTCCGGGAGGCTACACTCGGCTGGGATAGTTATCTCTCCTTTAGGGGGGGGAGGGGGGTGAAGTTTGCACTGAACCTGTCTGCCAGTATGTTGGCAATGTCTGTGGGTTCAGTGATTTTTGTATCATTTTGGACTAATTCTGAGCATATCTGTGAGTTTCCACCCAGGTTCCTAACATAGCTGAAAAAGGCCTTATGATTGTCCTTTGAATCCATGGCAATTTTTCTCTCAAAATTGGCCTTAGTTGATTTTATGAGTGCTCGTAATTTTTACTAATAATGATCAGGGGTGACTTCCCTTTTATGGATTTTGTTCTATCATGTAATAGCTTTCTCCTCTTATTGTAAAGTTTGTTAATGGCTGGGGTCCACCAGACTGGACGCTTGCCCTTTGTGGAAAGAGTCTTGGTTTTATTTGGGATTGCCTGATCCATGCAGTCCTGGAGGTGTTCATAGAAGGCATTTGTAAGGGCTTCCGCAGCTTGGGTTGTGGTTTCCTCTGACTCAGGGGCCTTGAAGGATACCACACCAGTCTTGAGTAGTGTGAAGTTTGCTTTAGAGAAGTTCTTCACTATGGTCTTTTTGTTTGGGGTGGGGCGGGATGTGGATTTCCAGTGAGATTAGTTTATGATCAGATCTCACCAATGAGGGATATACTTCGGTGTGGAGCATTTTGTCCCCATGTTTGTGACAATGAGATCTAGTATATTTTCTCCTCTCGTGGGAACAGTGACTAGCTGTTCCATGGCATTTGAATTTATGAACTCCAGGAACCGTTGGGCTAGAAAGTTAGGGCTTGAGTAATGTTCCCAGTCTATATTCGGTAGTTGAAGTCACCCAATATGATGGTGTTTGGAGATACATTTATACCCTCCAGTGTCTTCAGGAAGGCTGTGTGGGGTTCCTGAGTTTGAGAGGGTGGCCTGTAGCATGCTACAATTTGTAGAGCAGTTTTGCCTATTGTTAGTTGCACCTGGATGGTTTCCAAGCTTCATGCGTTGCCACCAACCTGGAGGTGTGAGTATCCTTTATGAATATGGATACACCCTCCTTTTGTGGAGTGGTCCGGGTTTTGGGGCCGGAACGCATGATATGAGGTAAAACCTAATAGTGCCGGGTGCTCTCAGGAGCCTTGAACCAGGTTTCAGTTACAGCACAGACATCGATGTTCTCCATACTGAGAAGGGCCTCGAGTGCGTGCATTTTGAGATTTAGACTTCTGGCATTGAGCAGCATTACCCTCAATTTCTTCCCATTTTTGTTTTCTAGGGTGGTAGGTTTAGAATTTGAGCCTTGCCTAAAAAGGCACTATGGGGGTGGCAAGAGCCTTAGCCAATATCCGAATCCCAGGGTGACAGGTGCAAGCCGTCCCTTGCGGCAGCGTGGCTTGTCAAGCATGTCATCCCAGGCAGACAGACACTGGATCCCCTTTGAATGACACCAGACATTAAGCCAATTGTTAAAGCTGATCATCTTGTCTCTATATTGTGGCATCATTCTTGGTGAAGGAAGGATACTGCTCAGGGTTAGGGTCATACCTGCCTGGGCTACATAATCAGAGAGCTCCTCTATGTCTCTTTTCATGCAGTCCAGGGAGGTATCGTCTCAGGTCACTCACACCAGCATGGACAATGACTGTGTCATATTTGTACTTGCTGTGGAGTGACCCGAGTGCTTGTGTTATGTGACAGATTCTAGCCCGATAGGCAGCTTACTGTGACCCTCTCCTTGTTCAGCCTGGTGAGTGGGACGTCAGTGTGTCTGACTATGGAGTCACCTATGACAAGTATGTTTGGTGTTGTATTTGGCCTTAAGGGCTGTGACTGCTTTGCACACTGCTTTTGTGGTTTATGTGTTGCTTGTGGGGTGTCTTGAGGTAGCAGTTGTTTGGGTGTCTGCTTTGGAGGCCTCTGCTGTTTAGGTAAATTTTACTCAGAGCCTCCGAGTATGTCTTTGTGTGTTTATGTGTTTGATTCAGTGGAGTGGTAGCATTATGTGAGGCTGGTTTTGTGGTGTGTGTAGTTGCCTTCTCCTCCTGTCTGGTCTTGCCAGTCCTGAGTTGAGAGAGCTCAGCCTCCAGTTTGGCTAAATAGCTGCATCTCTCGCAAGTATTTGTGTTATGTGGGAGGAGGAGAGGGTTGTCTGTGTACATGAGGCAGTTATAACATTGCCTCAAGATTCCCAGATTCACCAGCTGGACCGGAGAGGAGATTGACAACTGACCTTTGGACATGCTAGAATAATATTGGGAAATCCTTAATTGAAAACAAGGGCCAGTGGGGAGTGAGGGTGTAGTGCTTTTAATTTTTAGTGCTGACTTATATAATTGCTTTAGTGAGCAAGTGCCAGGTAACTTGAGTGCAATGTGATACAAGTAACTAAATGCAAAAACGACAAACAGTAACTTTCTTTCAAGTGAAACAAGGAAATAAGTACAGTAAGCAATGCAGATGTCACTAGTGATCCACAGAAGCTGAGAAGTTGCGTATTAGGTGAATTAGCTTCCAGGGAAATAACAAGCAAACAAACAACAAGTATATAAACAAAGCTAGATTCAGTAGGCCTGGATCTAGTCTATGATAGAGCAAACAAGGTGAACCAATTTCAGTAAGATACAGTTCAAATATTCAGGCACTATAAACCTTTAACTAGAAAATTCCCAGCTCAGAAGGGCAGAGTCCAGCCTCTTCTCCCACAAGAGTGCAGTCCACGAACCTTCTTAATGTAAAATAACTGGCCTGAAGCCCAAGTGCCTAAACCAGAACTAATACACTTGGACACTGGGCTCTCAATCAGCAGTTCCCAACTTAGAAGGATGAAAGCTACCTGTCCTGCCACCACAGTGCTTGCCACAAACCTTCCTAATGTAAAACAACTGGTCTGAAGCCCAAGTGCTTAATCCAAAAGACTTGAATGATAGCTACACTTTAATCAAGTTACAACCAAGCAGTAATAAATACCATTGAATACTTTAGAGAATGTCTGGATTAGTGCTCAAGTTACACAAACAAAGCTAGATCCAGCAGGCCCAAATCCAGTCTATGCCACAGCAAACAAGGCACCAACTTCAGTAAGAAACAGTTCAGATATGCATGCACTATAAGCCTTTAACCAGAAATTCCCAGCTCAGAAGGGCAGAGTCCAGCCTCTCCTCCCACAAGAGTGCAGACCACGAACCCTCTTAATGTAAAATAACTGGCTTGAAAGCCCAAGTGCTTAAACCAGAATTAATACACTTTTAGAATAACAGACACTGGGCCCTCAATCAGCAGTTCTCAACCTAGAAGGATGTAAGCTACCTGTTCTGCCACAACAGTGCAGACCACAAACCTCTCAGTGCAAAACAACTAACTGGTCCGAAGCCCAAGTGTTTAAACCAAAAGGCTTAGAATGAGTTACACCAAGCAGTAATAAATACAATTGAGTATTTTAAGATGATGCAAAAGTAAAAGAAGTAGGTAAAAACACAAGTACAGTAAAAGCAGATGAAAATTTTTTTTTTTTTTTTTTTTTTCTGAACAAGTGCTGAGATCAAAGAAACAGATTTGAGTGCTGAAACTAGAAAACTGGCTAGTTACAAGAAAAAAAAAAACAAGCTAGAAGGCTTCCCTCAAACACAGAAGGGCTTGGGGGCTCAGAAGCCTACAAATAGTCTGTACCACTTAACAAGAAAGGCAGGAAATAAGCTTAATTTTTTTTTTTTTCTATTTCCCAGATGCTCTCTTTGTACACAGTAGGAGTGCCTGAAATCAGAATATGATCTCACTGCACTCAGTTGAGTGAGCAAATTAGATGGGCCCAGAGGCAGGCTGAGGGGCGGGCAGTTTCAATGCCACTAAGATTAACACCAAAACAAAAACAGGGCGGGTGGGTGGGAATAACTGAAGAGCAGAATAACCAGTTAAAAATTCCTTCAACAATCCTTCATACACAGTTTAAATCAATTTAAATACTGTATTTTTAAAAGTAAAAGTGCATAAAAGGTACTTAAATTCTCTTATACGTCCAGTTGAATATAACCAAGTTCTTAGCTTGCCAAGCTGAAGTTTTAAAGCAGGAATTATTTCACATGCACCAGTTTAAATATGCAAGGACAGGAAATCACTGAATGTGGCTACCCCCACACCTGTAATTACTAGCAAATAACAAAATTCAGCCAACACTAGCTTTTAGTTCAAGTTACTGAAGAGCAGAATAACCAGTTAAAAATTCCTTCAACACTCCTTCATACACAGTTTAAATCAATTTAAATACTGTATTTTTAAAAGTAAAAGTGCATAAAAGGTACTTAAATTCTCTTATACGTCCAGTTGAATATAACCAAGTTCTTAGCTTGCCAAGCTGAAGTTTTAAAGCAGGAATTATTTCACATGCACCAGTTTAAATATGCAAGGACAGGAAATCACTGAATGTGGCTACCCCCACACCTGTAATTACTAGCAAATAACAAAATTCAGCCAACACTAGCTTTTAGTTCAAGTTACTGAAGAGCAGAATAACCAGTTAAAAATTCCTTCAACACTCCTTCATACACAGTTTAAATCAATTTAAATACTGTATTTTTAAAAGTAAAAGTGCATAAAAGGTACTTAAATTCTCTTATACGTCCAGTTGAATATAACCAAGTTCTTAGCTTGCCAAGCTGAAGTTTTAAAGCAGGAATTATTTCACATGCACCAGTTTAAATATGCAAGGACAGGAAATCACTGAATGTGGCTACCCCACACCTGTAATTACTAGCAAATAACAAAATTCAGCCAACACTAGCTTTTAGTTCAAGTTACTGAAGAGCAGAATAACCAGTTAAAAATTCCTTCAACACTCCTTCATACACATTTTAAATCAATTTAAATACTGTATTTTTTAAAAGTAAAAGTGCATAAAAAGGTACTTAAATTCTCTTATACGTCCAGTTGAATATAACCAAGTTCTTAGCTTGCCAAGCTGAAGTTTTAAAGCAGGAATTATTTCACATGCACCAGTTTAAATATGCAAGGACAGGAAATCACTGAATGTGGCTACCCCCACACCTGTAATTACTAGCAAATAACAAAATTCAGCCAACACTAGCTTTTAGTTCAAGTTACTGAAGAGCAGAATAACCAGTTAAAAATTCCTTCAACACTCCTTCATACACATTTTAAATCAATTTAAATACTGTATTTTTAAAAGTAAAAGTGCATAAAAAGGTACTTAAATTCTCTTATACGTCCAGTTGAATATAACCAAGTTCTTAGCTTGCCAAGCTGAAGTTTTAAAGCAGGAATTATTTCACATGCACCAGTTTAAATATGCAAGGACAGGAAATCACTGAATGTGGCTACCCCCACACCTGTAATTACTAGCAAATAACAAAATTCAGCCAACACTAGCTTTTAGTTCAAGTTACTGAAGAGCAGAATAACCAGTTAAAAATTCCTTCAACACTCCTTCATACACAGTTTAAATCAATTTAAATACTGTATTTTTTAAAAGTAAAAGTGCATAAAATGGTACTTAAATTCTCTTATACGTCCAGTTGAATATAACCAAGTTCTTAGCTTGCCAAGCTGAAGTTTTAAAGCAGGAATTATTTCACATGCACCAGTTTAAATATGCAAGGACAGGAAATCACTGAATGTGGCTATCCCCACACCTGTAATTACTAGCAAATAACAAAATTCAGCCAACACTAGCTTTTAGTTCAAGTTACTGAAGAGCAGAATAACCAGTTAAAAATTCCTTCAACACTCCTTCATACACAGTTTAAATCAATTTAAATACTGTATTTTTTAAAAGTAAAAGTGCATAAAAAGGTACTTAAATTCTCTTATACGTCCAGTTGAATATAACCAAGTTCTTAGCTTGCCAAGTGTTGGTGATAGTGTGGGAAGCAGAGTCAGATGACCAGATGTGATGTCGTTTTGTAAGCCATTCCAAAAATAATATTTAGATATTATATTGAGAAGCCTCTCAGTCAGACTGGGCACTTTGTTTTGGAAACCTGACATAGAATGATCCCTCGCCTACTTCATCTTTCATTGCATCACTAAGTTACCAGGGAATAGTATTCTTTAGATTAGTCAGGAAAATACAGTATAGTGAGATTAGTTAAGTACTATTTTTTCTATCTGTATGAATATATTCATCTGTGTTATTCTAATATTTCCTGTGGTTGAAACTCTCGTGTTTACTGTAAATAGATATTTAGTATTTTCTAGTTCTTTTATTATTTATTATGAAATATATTTAAATGTTTTATTGTGGCTGGTCCTTTTAGAAAATATTTAAGCTTTGAGAGCATTTCCATATATTTATTTAGTGATAACTGTGGCCACTCCTGAAAGCCTGGCTGTTTGGTCAACATTACCACTGGTATTAATATTAACTTCACTCTGTATAATTGGATAACCTTTTAAAAGCCTTACAGTAACTGACTGGTGGCAATTAATCTACCTTATAGTCTGTGCAAAGTTGGTAGAGTAGGTAATCTGTACCAGCCTTTCCCAGGTGTGTGTGTGTGTGTGTGTGTGTGTGTGTGTGTGTGTGTGTGTGTGTGTGTGTGTGTGTGTGTGTGTGTGTGAAAATTAAAGACTGTGTGTGTGCCAGCTACCTGGAGCAGGGACACAAAGCACTGGTTTCACTGAGAGGGTGCTGGAGGACATGGCTTCGACACTCAGCTGAGGACTTAACCCTAAAGCTGTGCCAGTGGGGAGTCCTAATGGGGATTTGAGAAAAGACAGAGAGAGAGAAAGAGAGAAATCCAGACCCAGTACTGAGTGTGTTCTCTGTGTGCTCTTAAGGGAAACTGTACTTGATGCAGAGAGGTCCACATCTGGAAATACTTAGTGTACCCATTTGTATTTCAAGGGAACGTCCCTCTCCAGTGTCTGTGGTGAGGATTCAGGCTCCTTGATTACTGGCCGAGAGTGGGGAAGTCACCTTACGACAGTGAGGACAACAATGTTCAAGAATCTGGAATATCAAATCCTGCTGCCAGTCTAAACCCAGGAACGAGTGTTAATATGGTTGCTGCAGGGGTTTGGACCCAGGAACTAGTGCTAGCATGTGTCCTGCAGGTGGTCAAGTCCAAACGTTCAGTACTGTGGTCTTAAATGTTTGTTCTTTTAATCTCATGGTCTTGAGATTACGATTTTCAAGATTGTTATAGTAAACCATTTATGGATGTTTTCCATATGTTGAAAATTTAACATATCAAATGACAAGCCATTTCACACTGCTTATCAATCCCAGGCTGATAGAAAAACAAAGAAAAAAAAATCTAAAACGTATTTTTTTTTTTGCAGTAGGTCTGTGCACCCCGCCCCCCGGTTATATGTATTAACTCCGAGATTGCACTACATTGGGAAAGGTAAAGTTCCTTGACCTCCATTGTACTGTGTCCTTGCACAAAAATAATCTGGTGCATGTAATAAGCTGATATATGATCAGCTCTACTGTCTTTTTTTTGGTCAACAAGACAAAGCTCAAACAACATATCAGAAAACCATATGTATATATGTGTGTGTGTGCGTTTGTGTGTGTGTGCATGTGTATGCACATGCCTGCTTATGTTTGTATATGTGTATGTATGTGTATACCTAAATGCATATGTGTAAGAGTGAAGAGAACTATACTGCTCTCCTCAACACAGGAAAATCAGATTTTTCGAAGTGGCAAAAACTGATAGAAACAGATGCGACTATGATATTTCAGATGATTTTAGGAATAAGTGTAAAAGAAAAACAGAATAGGGAAAGAAAGAAGGAAAGAAAGAGATAGAAGGGTAGAATATATCTGTCAACTTTTCAGTAATATCCCTGATCTTGCCTCACATTTTTCTTGTCCCTCATAAGATTTTTGATTTTCTGGTAATCACTGAGGGTTACAGTCAATCAATAATGCCAGACGTTAAACTTTCATGTTGTTATTCTTCTGAAAAAACATGCTGATGCAAAAGCTGTGGTTCTATAAATTTTGTAAGTGACTTAAGAGTTATATTTAAAAATTATACCCCATTATTATGATTTTCCAAAAATCTTGGGAAAGATGCTGAGATTTATGAACTGTAGTGTATTAGTCTGCATTTATAATCAAACTGTTACTCTCTGAGCACCAGTGTTTCCTCCTTTTTTCAGAGAAGACTAAAGTGACAGGATCTTGAAATATTAAAGCTATATAACAGCAAAGAACTGGAAAAGAACAAATGTACAATTATATCACTGAGGAATGTACAATAGATCCACAGGCAGTACACTCATCTTTGGGGATGGAAGATAACCAGGCTATGTGTTTTATTCCCACAACAGGCAACTGGACTCAGTTTCTATTACCAACATTATAGTGCAGCATATGGGTGGGGGGTGGTGTTGCATCTTGAGTGTCCATCCTTCAGATGAGACATTAATCTGAGCCTTCATCTGCCTGAGTTTGTGTGTGGATGTAAAAAATCTCAATACCCTTCCGATAAAAGATTAGGGGAAGCTCCATGGCCAAGTTTTTCCTGTTTGGTATAACTACCACCTGGGTCATCACTGAAAAGTGATCATTGGCCTAGTGTGACTAATCTTGTCAACAACTGGCAAATAAATTATCTCTTAGATGTTTTACATTTTCAGTAAGCATTCATCCATGAGTGACTTAAAAATGGAAATGATGTAATCTTTGCCAGGCTAATATGCTACACACACACACACACACACACACACACACACACACACACAAAACAAAATACCTCTTTCTGTTCCAGTCACAGGAGAAATTATAAATGATGCATAAATGATAAATAAAATTAAAGTGAATGCCTTTGCACTGCCTTGTATACTCTACGAATCTGCTGCTTTAGAAAATAATCGTTATGAGAAGCACAGTGCAACTATGTTGCAAATGCAAACTCCGGAAGAAGCCCTTTATCTTTTTTTCATCATTCTTAACGGACAGTATCTTATTTCTGAGTAAAAGCATTGATGCTTGCCTTTGTTTTGTTTTAAAAAGGGGGGAGGTAACCTTAGCAACATTCACTCCCTTGAAACATGATCTCAAGCCTCAATATGCATCTTTTGTCTCACATGCAATTCTGCTTCACAGGCAGATTTGAGGTTTCTGGATGTCTAAAGAGAAAAAGTGCTTCTGCAGAGGAGCAGCTATGTTTTTACATCTACACGAGGTGAATATCATACGTCATTAGGAGGTAAATATAGAAGCATGTTTGGAGAATTTAATCTGATTGACTGTGTTTTGCTCCTTTATTCAACTCCTGCCTGCGGAACGACATGCAATTGAAAATGAAAGTAATACGATGCACATGTTGTGGAAGAATAGCTGTTGAACTTCCTTGTTTTGTTCCTTCTTCTTCTGTAAATAAAGAAATCCAGGAAATACTCGGGTAATCTGCATGTTTTAAAACATGTTTCATCTGCTTCAGTATACATTTTCAACAGATGCGATGGCCAGTTGAAAAAGAGAGCAGGAGATTCAAAAGCTGCATGCTTGTAGTGAGTAACTGTCTGCACAGAGAATAATTACACAGTAAAAAACAAGTACAGTGCTGAGCATCCTCTTTGCTGTTTGGAGAACTAATAAATGATCAAATGGAAGCTAGTGCTGCATGGAAATGATGGAATAATTGTGCAGGGATCAGAGAGAAACCATGAGGCTACAATTTTTTGGATTGGCCTTTTGCTGATTTGAAGACATTGGGATGTTGAAATTACCCATAAAATGATTGAAAAGACTCCTTATAAAAAGAAAGGACATCCTGCACAAGGAGTTAGGCTGCCCTGCCAGAAGTAATACAAATGCAAATTTCTTGGGTGCTATTCAGACATGCATCTACAGAAAGGATGCAGAAGTCTGATACAGTTTCAGAAGAGGTGTTGAACTGAGGAAATAAGGCCTGCAACTCTATGGCATGAGAAATAAGTTTGTAGCAGTTACAGCTGTACTGTTTGAAATGTGAGAAAGACTATCATTCAGTACTGTTTTTAAAGCTGGGCAGATGTAAATAAAACAAATGACCACTGTTCCATTCTCACGTACTGTAGGTGCTTGCCTCTATGTTGTCAGCAAAACTGCCACACAAAACTCCGGTATTATGTCTGCTGCAGTAATGTTTTCAGAGCAAGAAACATTCATCATATTTATGCTTCTCGATTTGTAAGGACCATGACCATTTAGGTACGATCTAACTGAATCACCAGAAAACAAAACAAAACAATGGATATATCGGAATGTATGACAATGGAGGTGGTTTGAAAAAAAAATGTTAATTGTGGAGAGCTATCTTGTTTGTCCATGCTATCTGGTGCATCTCATAAAACTGTAAATGTCATTTGATGACATTTTACTATACACCTGGAGTCAACTCAGCCATGACTTTTCTAAGGAAAGAAACTTTTCAAATAACATCTCTGTAGCGGTCGTGTGTTCTTTTCACTCAAACTTCCCATGGCAAAAAGGTAACTATTGAAACGCCATCATGAACAAGAGAGAGAAGTTGCTTGATGTACTTGAAGAACTGAAAGAAAAGGATAGGCATAAGTTTATCTTTCACCTAAAATCCCTGAAGGAAAGGCCACCTTGCAGTCAGATAGAACATTTACAAGACATCGGCTTGGCAGAGATCCTTCTTGAGTTCTACGGTGAAAACAAAGCATGGGAGGTGACAAAAGGAGTTCTTAGTAAAATTCCAAGGAATGATCTTCTGCAGAAACATTTCTCCAATGAAGAGAGGATGGATACTTCTACACCTACTAAGAAACATGACGTACATGAAAGATTTCAAGACAAAACAAAATCAGGTATGCACAATTTAAAACACCTATTATAAGCAAAACTTTATAAAATATTATGTAGATGTTACTGTATATTAACATAACATAACTAGTTAATCCAGTTTTATTGCACATTAATTGGGTACCATACCATTTGATTTTAAGAGTGTAGAATGTTATAATATCAATTACAGTAGTCAGTTTGTCAAAATGGTGTTCAGGAAGTCCGGGCGCATATAGAGCCAGGACTGAATACAGCACTTAGTATCAAACCAGCACTATTATAGAGATATCCTAATTTAGATTTAGAGAAAATTATTAAACAGTTTATATACAAGCAGGAATTTGTTGGGAATATGTAAATATATATATTTAATTCCATTTTTGTCCCATTCATATGATTGTGTAAATAACTAAATACACTTTTTTAAATCATGATTTATTTTTGTGGCTTAGCCATACTATTATATGAGGTGTTATCTTATGGATTCGTTTTTTATATATTTTTTAGTTGTATGACCACTTAAAGTTTATTAGATTTATTGGTATATTCAGAACATGAAATTAATATATGACTGAATAATTTTATGGAACAATTATATTGAATTCAGTTTGAACTATTACTTATATTCTTAACTTAAGAAAGATAAAATTATCATGTTATGCAAACACTATATGTTAGTTGGATTGAACACTTTTTGCATATTATATGAGCTAGTATGTATAATGATTTGTCTTACAAAGTAATGAAGGGAAATCTTATATGTGTAACTGAATGTCTCCTTTACATTTTGGATTCAAGTTAGTATAAGATGTAAGAGATGCTTTTGCAGGAAGTGGTTTCCTTTTATGGAATTCAGCCTAAATGGTATTAATTGTTTAATTAATGTTCAATTATATTTTTAACCGCCAAAATGATAGTTAATTAGGGCGTATGCCTTACTATATAAAATGTGGTCATTTTTTAAGACATTTGTAACCTGATGAAGCGGACTTGTCGAGTCCGTGAAAGCGCTTGTTTTATCTAATAAATATCTTTTGCTGTTTATCGTGGAAGCTTCAGTGATTTGTATATATACTGTTCAGGAAGTCCTGCGTTAAGGAAGCTGAATTAGTGAAAAGTGTCTTCTCAGCTAAAGATAATTTTTATCACGTGAAAGAATACTGTTATACGGATTTTAAAATAAAGTTAGGCATACATTTCCTGTGTGTGTGTGTGTGTGTGTGTGTGTGTGTGTGTGTGTGTGTGTGTGTGTGTGTGTGTGTGTGTGTGTGTGTGTGTGCGTGTGTGTGTGTGTGTGTGTGTGTGTGTGTGTGTGTGTGTGTGTGTGTGTGTGTGTGTGTGTGTGATCAAAATTGTGATGTATATGTTTTTGGGTTGTTGCAACAATACTCCAAGACCACTGTAATAAGAAAATATCCTTTTTCCTGAAAGACAGAGTAACCTTTTGATTATATAAACAAGGGTACAGGAGGTGTGGGTAGTTTAAAAATCCCTTTCCCATACCTGCATAATGGAAAACAATGGCACTTTTTTGTTTAATTTTTGAACAAAGCCTTATTTGAAGACTACTTTCAGTGGATTCTGTTATTCTGAGGCAATGGCCAGTGAATCTCAGTACTGAGAAATTTCCTACAACCTTTTAAGGCTCTCTCTTTTGTACTATTTTGCTTTCTGTGCTGCTTGTGTGTCAACTGCAATTAAAAAAACAGGGGTTGCTTATTCTATATTCCCAGTAACAGAACTGCACAGATCAGTTACTGCTAGATTGTAACCTCGGATGGACATCAGTTTCCAATGCATTGTTCTCTTGCATCATATTCTTTCTAATACTGTTTTATTTTTATTTTATTTTCTATTTGTTTACCGGGTTAGTCCGACCAGATAGAAGGTGACCATTTTCAGCGGAGGCCCTAGGAGAAAACCTCCAAATGCATAGTAAAAAATTATAAAAAAATAATAAAAAAATATATAAACATAGCTATTTTGTACAAAGAGCATAGTACATATAAAAGGGTTAAAAATCAGAGTTTTACAATTGATGCAGCATACAGTTGTTAGAATATTGAGAAACAAGTAAACAAAATATACAACAAATATAGAATTGCATGAACATAAATTCAAAAAGAAGTTTCCATATACAAATGGGGTCATAAACTAGAAATCATAACTGTAATGGAGGCCTAAACACTTGGTTCACAGTACTATGCATTAAGTGAAACTACACAGTACACCTGTGATCTAGGGATGTTGAAAGTTAGGAACAGGTGAAATTATTCTGGTTGTGTACAGGAACATATCCAAGTTTTGAATAGGAGATCTTTTAGTAGGGATTTGTAAGTATGTTTACTATTTAGACATCTAATGTCAGGGGGTAGAGAGTTCCAGGCCTTAGCAACTGCATAGGAATAGCCATTAATATTATTGATACACTGTTGGTCAGAGACCACTATTTCAGCAGAATATAAAGAAATGACATACTTTGTATAAAAATAAGCAAAGAATAAAGCAGTGTTCTGTGCAAGACAAGTATGAGTAATGTCTTTCAGGCAGTAGTGAATGTATTAAGGAATAAGCACTTTCCAGTAACAACAGTTAAATACTTAAGCTAAATTTAGGCATTTAGTTGTACATAAATACATGTTTTGTTTATTAACTGGTAAGTTACCATATACCAAGTTATATACCCAGTATATATTTTTTATTTGTGTGTGTGCGTGTGCGTGTGCATGTGTTTGTGTCTGTATGTCTGTGTGCATGTACGGCGAGGAGGGTTAAAATTGTCTTGCACAGTCCTGCATAGGTTCATAGGTGTGTACTAGGCTAATGGCCCTGGAGCCTTTACAAGCCTAGCCCATAGGATTACCCTGGCATCGTGCCACCCAACCTTAGTTCCTAGTGCCTCTGTCGAGTAGAGTCACTGGAGTGATCCCTGGGGTGAATTTTCTACTTCCCATCCACTCATCAAGATTTCTGTTGAAGAGGGCCAGTGAGGTGCTCTGCTTGACGTGTATGGGAAGTCTTCCATGGCATGGGCAGTCTCTGGGTTATGAACCTGTCCCTCCAGCATGTTCTGTTGATTGTGGTAATGAGGTTGAGGTCTCTGGAGCGTGTGGTGCAGAGGAATTGGGATTTCTTTAGATGTAGCAATTTTAACAGAGCTGGGTCAGACATGGCTTTGTAAGTCAAGCAGAGGTTGTCTCTAAGTAGGCGATATGAGACAGAGAATAGTTGGAGCTTTTTTGAGTCTCTCCATATAGGACAAGTGTTTAAGGCCTAGGAACCTCTTTGTGAGGTACTTTTGCGGCCCCTCCAGTTGTTGCAGGTGTTTAGTGAGGTACATGCCAAATGGGGCATTGTACTTGATGAGTGGCCTAATGAGGGAAGAGTAGAGGAGACAATGACCTCTTTCTTCCTGAATGCAAAATCCTTAGTAATGAGATGTGTCACATAGAAGGACTTTCTGATCACAGTGGCAATGTGGTGGTCAAAAGAGAGGTTGCTGTTAACCTGTGTTCCCAGATCTCTTGTAATGCCTTCTGTGTTCAGTGGACTACCATCAATGTGGTAATTCACAGGAACCGAGATTTTCCCAAAGGGGGATAAAGACACATTTTTTGGCAATGAGCTTAAGGCCGTGGTTCTGACACCAGTCATTGGTCTCATTAAGGCCTTTCTGCAGGATGTCAACATCACTTGGGGAATTAATAATAGTTCCCAACTTGCAATCATCTGCGAATGTTGTCAGCCAGTGTCCCTTCGTGTTGGCCTGGACTTCAAAAAAGTCGATACCAAACAGGAGAGGAGCCAGGACCTAACCCTGTGGGACTTCACTTGTGACTGGTTGGCAGTCTGACTTGGAGTCAGCTACTTTTACACTGTGGGTTCTATCTGTGAGCCAGTTTTCAACCCACCTAGTGATATAGGGGTTGATGCCTAGCTTAGTAAGTTTTTCTATAATTCCTGAGTGGGGAATGGTATCAAAGGCCTTGGCCAGATCAAGGTAGGCTGTATGAACCACCTTACCTTCATCCACAGCTCTGGTGACTGACTCAAAGAAGTTGACCGAGTTGAGCAGGCATGATCTACTCTTCACAAAACCAAACTGTAGGATCCAGAGTTTGGAGATTCCCTATATCCTTGCTTATTAGGTCCATGATGATGCGTTCCATAGCTTTGCATATCAGACTCGTCAGGCTAATGGGGCGATAGTTCCCGGGGTCTGTAGTCACACCTCCTTTGTGGAGAGGGATGACTGTAGCAGTGCGCCATTTGGTAGGGACAAAGCCTGAGGTGAGGCTGTGATTGAACATGGCACACAGATGAGGTGCCAGTTCACTCTGTAGTTCCTGTAGAACACAGCCAGGGATACTGTCAGGTCCCATAGAAGCTGTATTCTTGGCATTAGAAGTGCTGTTTTAACCTGTGTAGCAGTAATACTGGGTGCCTGGCAATCTGCTGGTATTGTGATTGGTCCTTTGGGTGGAGGGGTAAAGTTAGCACTGAATCTGTCCGACAGTATATTTGTAATATCTGTTGGCTCGGTAAAGGAGGTACCATTGTGCAGTAGCTCGGAGCTAATATGGGTATTGCCATGGTGATTATTTACATAACTATAGAAGGCCTTGTGGTTGTCTTTACTATCTGCTGCAATTCTGTTTTCTTAGCTAGCTTTAGAGGATTTGATGAGGGATCTTAACCTTTTGTTGAGGCTGATAAGGGAGTTTTTCCAGTCTTGGGACTTCACCTTATTCCATATCAGTTTCCTCCTTCTGTTGTAGAGTTTGTTTATGGCAGGGGATCACCAGATTGGCTTCCTTTTTTTTGAGGAGAGCATCTTAGTTCTTTTGTGCATGGCGAGATCCATGCATTTGTGTACATGTTCGTACAGTGCATTGGTGTATGACTTGGCAGTTATGCAACCATTCTCCATTTGCATGGGTGCCGTGAAGTTAGCCACCTCTGTTTTTAGGAGCCCAAAGTTAGCTTTGGGGAAGTTTTTCATGGTGGTTACCTTTGTTGGGGGGTGGGAGGGATGTGGATTTCCAAGGTGATTAGCTTGTGATCAGATCTAACCAGGGAGGAGTTGACTATTGGTGTAGAGCAACGGTCGCCCATGTTAGTAATGACCAGGTCAAGGATGTTGCTACTCTAGTGGGGGTAAAAACAAGCTGGTCCAGGGCATTGGAATTAATGAATTCCAGAAAGCATTGGGCAAGTGTATTGGTACATGAGTAGTTTTCCCAGTTAATGGAGGGGTAGTTGAAGTTGCCCAGTATGAGAGTGTTAGGTTGGACCCTAATATTTTCCAGGGTGCTTAGGAATGTGGAGTGTGAATCTCGTGACATGGTTGGGAACCTATAGCAGGCTATGACCTGAATTGTTGTCTTACCTAATGTTAGCTGCACCTTAAGTATCTCAGATGAGTTATGTTGGGCTACCAGTCTGGTGGTGTGCGTATCCTTTATGAATATGGAAACACCAGCACCTTTGGAGCTTCGTTCCAAGTTCTAGGACCGAAAGGTGGGGAATGAGTTATAGCCTGGTAGTGCATGGGGTGCTTTCTGCTGCCTTGAACCAGGTCTATGTTACAGCACAAATGTTGATGTTCTCCATTTTAAGGAGTACTTCGAGCGAGTGCATTTTGAGATTTATACTTCTAGCATTGAGCAGCGTGAGCCTCAAATTGCATTTGTTTGTAACTGTTACGGTGGTACTCGGTCTTTGGAACACCGACAAAAAGAGGCACTTTAGGGTTGGCAAGAGTCTTGGCCAGTATCCAGAAGCCCAGGGGTGACAGATGCAGGCCATCTCTGGTATAGTCAGGAGCTGCATAAACTACATTCACCAGCTACCTTTTTTAAGTTTTTGTTTTTTTAAATTCAGTCAAATCGTAGGTTCCTAGGTTCATAGGTGCTTACTCAGCTATTGATCTGTGAGGACTTTTAGCAGCCTAACCATGCATTATTCCCATTGAGTTTCTAGCCTTAGTAGTTTAGTACCAAAACTCATGTATTCTGCAGAAGCCTTTTATAATGCCGGCTGAAAATATTTCTTTAATACTGTGCAAGAACCTTTTGTAGAGTAAGCATCAATAAGCATAACCCAGGAACACATACCGTGTGTCAATAAGGGACAAGGGTTATCAAACCAGAGGGGAACATCCAGGAAATGCATAAATGAAATATGCACTGTACTTCACATAGAGAGGAGGGTGGTCTCAAAGAAGCAGTATCCTCTGTGAGACATATCTAGCCTTTCATCATGATCTATTTAAGATGCACTAGAGACTAAGGTTTTTAGACTATTTTTTTCTGACAGTATTGCTATTATGGATATGCAAATTTTATGTAAGGATGTGCTCAGAAGAGGCTCTGTATATGAGGTGATCTTCCCTTATCAGCCTTTTGGACCCTGAGAATGAGGACAGGGCTTTAAGACAGTCAAACTAGCTTTTATGATTTAGTCCCCTGATTTTCTGAGTGTGAAAACATTGTGGTCACTCAAGTATAGTCAGGTGTTTGGACAGGTATTTGTCAAAAGGGACATGATATTCAATGACTGGCCAAATGAGTGGAGAGGAATGACCACCTCCCTAGATTTGGATGTCATTTCCTTGTTAATAAGTTGTGCTATAAAGAAGAACTTTCTAACAACTGTCAACATTTGGTGGCAAATGATAGCTCATTGTCCACGTATATTCACATGTCCCTCACTAATGGGTCGATCATTATTGGACTGCTGTTGATGTGATTGTTGCAGGGAACATTTTGCTTGCTGAAGGGTACATGGATGTACTTTCTGGTGTTTAGTTTTAAGCCATGGTTTTGACACCAGCTATTTGTTTGTGACAGGTCACTGAAGGATTTTGGTGTTTTCTGGAGGGTTTATGATGGCGGTGAGTTTACAGTTGTTAGCAAATTTTGTTAGTTATAATCCTGCAACATTTTCTTGAACCTCTGAAAAGTAGATGCCAAAAAGAAGTGGACAGCCTTGGGGTAGTCTGCAAGTGACAGGTCTCCTAATGGAGGTAAATCCACCCACCCTAATTTCTTGGGTTTTATTTGTGTGCTAGTTTGCTATCCAATGAGTTACCTGGGGATTTACATTTAACTGGATGAGTTTAGCTATACCTGAATTGGGAATGGTGTTAAATAAATGCCTTTGGGAGGTTGAGGTATGTGTTCTGAACAATTTTCCCTTATCCGATGATTCAGTGACTTTCTCAAATAAGTTAATTAGGTTGAGTGGGACATATCTGCCTTTGACAAAACTGATCTGGCTTGCTTTGATGTTTTTTAGATTGCCTGTGTCTTTGTTTATTGATTCCATATTGATCATTTCCATAGACTTACAGATGAGGCTGGTCAGACTTACAGATCTATAGCTGCTCAGATCAGTTGACACCCCTCATTTATGAAGGGGGATGTCTGTTACAGTCCTCCATTCATTTGGTACAAACCCTATCTGGAGGCTAATATTGAAAAGCCTCTGTACGGGGTTTGACAGGTCATGTTTCAGGCTGACCAAAATACATCCTTATATGTTATCTGGTCCCACAGAAGCTTTGTTTCTGGCCTTGGATAGTGCCTTTATGACTGAGAGATTTGAAAAGAAGGTATGGACACTGATAAAAATTCAGGGTAAGGGGGTGATTTGGAGCTAAATTTATCTGCTAGTAGATTGGCTGTGTCTTCAGGCTTAGAGTATGTAATATTGTGCACTATTAGAATGGTGCAATTTTGAACATTATTTCTGAGGTTTCTGACATTGTTAAAAAGGCTTGTGATTGTCTTTCACCTGGGATGCTATTTTTACCTTGTATCTAGCTTTAGTAGATATAATCAAGTTCCAAAGGTCTCTGTTAGCCTTAGCAAGAACATTTTTGGCTTTTACAGAATTTGATTTGTTTTTATGTGTAGTGAGCTTTTCCCGTTTATCATAGAGACAGCGTATGTTACGGTTCCACCTTAATGGTTTATTTTTAAACTTGCCATTGTATTTATTTTGGAGTAGGACATGTGCTTCTATTCAGGTATTTCCATGATAATGGAATTTGCCTGTGAAGGATTCTACATTTGTAGTGGGGTCCTCAGGGTGTTCAATTTTGTCAGATCAACACTCAGTTTTAATAGATTTGTGTTGGCATAATGTCCGAATAATGAGTTACTGAAGAATGCTTCCTGCTTTGTTCTTATGATGAATTTGACTGATTTATGGTCTTACTGGACTAGGGAAAGTATTACAACTGGAGGGGAACAGGACTTTCCCATAATGATAAGAACCATGCCCAAGATCCTGTCAGCATTTTCTGGGATATGGAGTAGCTGGTCCGGTGAGTTTGTATTTATGAATTCCAGAAATCTCTGGGTATACTTCTTTGGGAATGTATAAGTTTAGCAGTTAATGGAGTGGTAGTAGATGTCCTCTAAGTGAATGGTGTTTGGATGAATGCTTAGGGCTTTCATATTAAAATAGGTAGGAGTCATTAGGAGTCATGGGCCAAGGGGGTCGGGGGTCCTATAGCTGGCTATATTGGCTACAGTGCAATACTGGATTTTATTATTTGTGAGTTGGACACAGGTTGTTTTCCTGCTGGTGTAGTGTTGTACAAATATAGAGTTACAGCCACCTGTAGTGATTTTACCTAGTATGGTAGATCTGAGTACATGGTTGGCATTGAAACCTTGTGCTGATGGGGTGCTTTCAGTATTCTTGAACCAGGTCTCCATGATGATGTATATATCAATGCATTCTAAGGTAAGGAGTGTCTGTGGGGATTGTAGTTTTCTATTTAGGCTCCTAACATTGAGCTTGAAATCTTTCATATTTTCTGAATTTTGTTCTTCTATTTAAGTTTTTGTGGACTGACTTTGCCTAAAAAAGGCACTATGGAGATGGATACGATTTTTGGCAATATATTAAAGCCTTTGAGGGACAGGTGCAATCCATTCCTGCCAAAGCAGTTTGGACTGTCTACCATGTCCTCCTGGGCAGATGTATATAGTACGCCCTTCAAATGACACCAGGAGCTTAGCCATTTGTTAAAGTTGATCATTTTTTTGTCCATATTGTGGCCCAATTCTAGACGAATGTAAAATGCTGCTCAAGACTAGCCTTATACCTGCCTTGGTCACATATTCCGATAGCTCCATCATGCCTCTCCATATTCCAATAGCTCCATCATGTCTCTGTTCATATATTCCATGGAGGTATGTCCCAGTTTGTTTACTCCCATGCGTACTATGTCTGTGTCATATATGTACTTGTGATGCATGGACCTGAGTACATGCTTGATGTGCTGACTGGCACTGAATAGGCAAATCACTGTGACTCTCTCATTACTCTAGCCTAACCGGGGGTACATCAGTGTTTCTCACTGTGGAGTCACACATGTTTAGGATATTGAACAATGTGGAGTTTTCCCTTATGGGCTTCTAATTTGTGTCATTGATCTTTAACTTCATGGATTTTAATTGATCTGTCATATGGCTAGCCCCCCGCTGGTGTAAAACTTGGCTTGAGATGATTGTCACTGTTGAAGTGACACCTTGACCCCATGTACAAAATGGGAAAAAGGGTTGAGGATGGATGGATGGATGGACATGGCATTATATATGTATGCTGAATGTAGCACTCTTTATTACGTATGTCATGAAATGCCATTAATAACATTACACTGCTTTTCTTCGTTTTATCTCCATTCACAAAATGACTTTAGTTTCCTTTGTTTTTCAGATGTATGCAGAGAAAATGCAAGAAAGCAAAATTTAAATAGTCATGTCTTTGGCAAACATTCAAAGAATAAACATAAGTGTAAGTTGGACTCCTTTATCCTATAACATTTTCTCTATGAAAAATTGGATGTTTGTCAGGTTTGCTGCTTACACCTGACAGACTTGGCTCGCCAGTGAAAGTGATCATAGGTTTTAATATAGAAATAAGAACCCAGATCTGACATTATTTACACTGTGTAGTCAATTATTCATCATTAATGCCTATAAGTAACATAATCTTTAATAGAAAGGAAGGATTTACCGAAGAAGCTGGTTTCTGCATATTGTAATTATCTCACTGCTTATTGATATAAGCATTATAGTTCAAAATACAAATATATAGTTCCACTGCTACAGTTGTGCACGGCTCAAGAAAAGCTCAAGAAAAGCTTGTGGCTTGTCCCATCAACACATAACTCATAAAACTTTTATAGTTCTCTGTAAAGTGAGAAGCAGTTATATACCTTATCAAAGCATGAATCTGTATAAATGTTTTTGTTCATAACAAAAGTGAAATAATCAGGTTCTACTGCATAATATAAACTGCTTTTCTTGCACAAGTGAAACTCTTATGCAGCTGCCTGCAATGTAACACAAATAGTGGAACAGCTATTTTTCATGATACTAGCACTGTGCAGGCAGTAATCTAGCAGAAGCCTGCTGTAACTTCTTACGCAGCCTTTTGATTCGACATGATAGAAGCATTATCCAAATAGTTCACTCAAGTTACATTATCCAAATAGTTCACTCAAGTTAACAAGCAAGTTTTAGCAAAAGGAATAAAAGCAGGTCTTGGAATGCCATAACAATACAGTTTTGTTCAGTACAGAACTCAACATGCCTTTATCTATCTTCTTCTTCTTTCAGCTGCTCCCGTTAGGGGTTGCCACAGCAGATCAACTGTTTCCATTTCTTCCTGTCCTCTGCATCTTGCTCTGTCACACCAACCACCTGCATGTCCTCTCTCACCACATCCATAAACCTTATCTTAGGCCTCCCTCTTTTCCTGTTACCTGGCAGCTTCATCCTTAGCATCTTTTTCCCAATATACTCTGCATTCCTCCTCAGCACATGTCCAAACCAACGTAATCTTGCCTCTCTGGCTTTGTCTCCAAACCTTCCAACCTGGGCTGACCCTCTAATATACTTATTCCTAATCCTGTCCATCCTCGTCACACCTAGTGCAAATCTTAACATCTTCAACTCTGCCACGTCAAGCTCTGACTCCTGCCTTTTTATCAATGCCATTGTCTCCAACCCATATAACATAGCTGGTCTCAATACCATCTTGTAGACCTTCCCTTTCACTCTTACTAGTACTCATCTGTCACAAATCACTCCTGACACTCTTCTCCACCCACTCCATCCTGCCTGTACTCTCTTCTTCACCTCTCTTCCACACTCACCATTACTCTGAACTGTTGATCCCAAGTACTTAAACTCATCCACCTTCACCACCTCTACTCCCTGCATCCTCACCATTCCTCTATCCTCCCTCTCATTCACACACATATATTCTGTCTTAGTCCTGCTGACCTTCATTCCTCTTCACTCTAGAGCATATCTCCACCTCTCCAGGGTCTCCTCCACCTGTTCCCTACTCTCACTACAGATCACAATGTCATCTGCAAACATTATAGTCCACCGGGACTCCTGTCTGATCTCATCTGTCAACCTGTCCATCACCATGCAAATAAGAAAGGGCTCAGAGCTGATCCCTGATGTAATCCCACCTCCACCTTAAACGCATCCGTCACTCCCACTGCAGACCTCACCGCTGTCACACTACCCTCGTACATATCCTGTACCACTCTTACATACTTCTCTGACACTCCTGACTTCCTCATACAATACCACAACTCCTCTCTAGGCACCCTGTCATATGCTTTCTCTAAATCCACAAAGACACAATGCAACTCCTTCTGACCTTCTCTGTACGTCTCCATCAACACTCTCAGAGCAAACAGCGCATCTGTAGTGCTCTTTCCTGGCATGAAACCATACTGCTGATCACTAATCATCACCTCCCTTCTTAACCTAGCTTCCACTACTCTTTCCCATAACTTCATGCTGTGACTGATCAGTTTAATCCCTCTGTAGTTACTACAGCTCTGCACATCACCCTTATTCTTAAAAATTGGTACCAAAACACTTTGTCTCCATTCCTCAGGCATCCTCTCACTTTCCAAGATTTCATTAAACAATCTAGTTAAAAACTCCACTGCCATTTCACCTAAACACCTCCATGCTTCCACAGGTATGTCATCTGGACCAACACCCTTTCCATTCTTCATCCTCTTCATAGCTATCCTTACTTCCTCCTTGCTAATCCACTGCACTTCATGATTCACTATCCGCACATCATTCAACCTTCTTTCCCTCTCATTCTCTTCATTCATCAACCCCTCAAAGTACTCTTTCCATCTGCTCAACACACTCTCCTCACTTGTGAGTACGTTTCCCTCATTATCCTTTATCACCCTTACCTGCTGCTCATCTTTACTAGCTCGGTCCCTCTGTCTAGCCAATCGGTACAGATCCTTTTCTCCCTCCTTAGTGTCCAACCTTTTATACAACTCTTCATACGCCTTATCCTTAGCCTTCCCCACTTCTATCTTTGTCATGCACCTTCATCTCTTTGACAATCCCCTTCTTCTTCACCAACCTCTTTCTCTGTATACTGTCCTGTACTTCTTCATTCCACCACCAGGTCTCCTTGTCCTCCTTCCTCTTTCCAGATGTCTACATAAGATATAATCCACCTGTCTGCTCCTCCACTTTTGTATGTCACCCTATTCTCCTCCCTCTTGTTAAAACACGTATTCATCACAGCCATCTATGATAAGTGTTTACCTAGGCATACAATAACTGCATCATTAATTTTATGTGTTCATATTGTAGCTAGTTTGGGAAGGTCCTATCGAGCAACCAAAAAATTATATCTTGCCCACATTTGCAGGTGGATATTTTTTCACACGTCCTGATAGCCAAGTTGCAAAGCATGCCTGAAGTACAGGCCTATTCCATTCATTCACTTGCCCTAATTAGATGCAGTGCATAGATGAGAATAGACTGGTCATAGTAACTGCTGATATTGTCACCTGCCTGGTTAGTTGCTTGTAGTATTCTGTTCCACAGGCTTTCAGTAAGTAATCATTCATTTTCATCTCTTAAATCTACACCAAAACTGAAGCCTGTCAACATAATACTGCTTATTCTAACATACCCAGGCAAGGTAGACTGTACTATTCTTGCAATTAGTACTGTCTGGTCTTCTGAAATAACACGTGTCTGAAAGCATGGAATAAGTGGGGCTAAGGATAGACTTATGCAAATAGATTTTTTTTGTATGTTATAGGCAGCTATCACCATCGGTAAAATTAAAATGCGAGATTACTTTTAAAATAAATAGCAGGAGAAATTAGGGATGAGGAAGCTGTTGTTTGAAAAATAATATGTAGATAAAATTCCTATGTACAATAAGAAAAAAAAGTAAAATAAATTGATGGAGGAAAGAGGAGTGAAACAATAACTTAAAAAATGATGAGTAAACAAGACAGGACTGATGTGGAATAAGAACACTAAATAAAAAAAGGGACAATGAAATGGGAGTGAAATAAATACTGGAAGAAGCAAAGAGTGATGAGAAATGAATATTTTATAGGGAGCTTGTGCAGTAACTGTTCTGAAACTACCGTTTGGGAGGTGTATAAGAATCTGATAACCTTATGTATGTTAATTTCTCTCTTGTTTTATTTTTTGTTAAAATGCTGTGTTCATGTAACAAATATTTAAAAATATGTGAAAATCACATAAATGCATAGATGTTTTTACCCTGCAATTATAAATGTATATCATGTGTAACTTTAAATGTGGAGCTTTTCTCCCCGGGCCTCAGCTAAAAATGGGTTTTACCCAGTCAGACCTTTCCTGGTAACTAAGACAAATAAGTAAATAATTAACTAAATAAATTATTTGGTTCACTTATCACCACAGATAACAACAACAGCACCTCCACTTTCTGGTGCCAGAGGACAGAGACAGTGGGAAGGGAATGGTCTTTCTTTTATATTTAGGTAGTATCATAATTTGTGAAAATTCAAGAATGGAAGAATGGATGTATGTCCTTTGGGTTGCAGTAGAGATAGGATTTATAACCTTTAATAATTCAGACTTCAGTACAAATAGAAAACATCTAGGTTATAGTAATTAGTAGTGACTGTCACAGCATGGTTATGGACTTTAGCATCTCATTTGTGGGTACAAGAACAACACCCCACAGTTTTGTTTTGGACATTCCTCTGACAGCTGTGTCATGTCCACCTAAAAAGGGGGCAGGGCAGACTGATCTAGGGTCATACAGAAGGAATGCTATAAGCAACTCAATGTGTACTCCTGGGAACTGATGCTCTTGTCAGGGGGCAGAAAAGAAATTTCATATGGATGATCATACATAGCATGAAGGTTTTTGGTGAATATTTATCAAGCAGACCCCTAGCAGACCTAGTAAATGTATATGCTACGTATACAAGCTAAGTTATGTAAAAACTGTTTACCATATATCAATATTTTTTTAATATTCCAAAAGTTGATTGGCCATTGGCAGTAATGATACTTTCACCATGAGTGAAAAATAATTATTTTTGTTTGTTTTCTTTTACACTGTGGACCTAGTTTATAATAGGAGTAACAGCACTCCAGGATGTATTTTATCATATGATATCATTATGTTACTTGAGCTTCATTCTGTCTTATCCTGCTTTACATGTACCATTATTACACAGTAACACGTCATGCTATGCATTATTGCAAAACTGAGTTGCAGGATTTCACAGCCCAAAACTTCTTTGTAAGTAATACACAGTGGAAACAAAGTTAGAATCGCACTGTACCAAATTAAAATGCATTATTGTATGTATAAAGCAAAAAAAAGGCCCACAGAAAATGCATATAGGACCAAAGAGAGAGACCCTTGCAAAACAGACTCATCATCAGCCCCATTTTTCCTATTTTTACACAGGGTCTATGTGTCACATTAGCATTAGTCAATGTGACTATATCACCTAGAGCCACTGTTTACACCATCAGCTGGCTAGCCCTGACACTGCACCAATTGTAAAAAATATACAAATCTCCTTTGACTCAACATTACTTATGGCAGGTATGAAAATTAACATTTAGGATATAAAAATGTTTCATCTCAATGTCTTATAAAAGAGTGATGATCCTTTACTTATTTTTACAGGCATTTAATCTGATGTTGTTAATCTTCTTTCCATTCATCACTGATGGGTTCTGCTCAGAACCGAGTCGGCCTTTTACCAAGCTCGCGCCAGCCAAAAACTCTTTAGCTAAGCTTCTACCCAGAATGCCCTTCTCCCTGTTACCTTAGATCTCGTTTGCCATGTAGCCGCAAAGCCGTGTTTCAGCCGAGCTCTCAGCTAAGTGGAAACTTATTTGATATTTTGTGTGAAAAACTTTTTTATATTTTCTCTTTTAGTGAGCAATTAGTATTTCTAGTGTTTTTTCTATTGTCAGACCTTGATCTTTTCTTCCTTGCTCTACCCGTTGGTAAACTTTCAAGTACCATTGTTAGTACTGCTTTCTCCCCTTACCCTTGTGATATTCCCTGAATACCATAGCTGATATTTCTCTTTTCTTTCCTAGTCTGTTAGTGTTTTTCAGTAAGGTGTTTCTGTTTTACATATATATATATATATATATATATATATATATATATATATATATCGATATAGTGATATGACTGTGGCTTTTTTGTACTGTGTTTGACTTACTAGTACAGACTTGTATCATTTTGCCCTTAAAGTGTTTGCCTGTGGTGTCTCTCTGTCAAAATGTCGAGTAAGAAAGGTACTTCATCGTTTAAGCATTGTGCTTCATGTAATGGCAAGTTACCTAATAGTGATTCTCACGATGATTGTGTATATTGTTTGGAGGTGCCCCATCTTTCAGTGCAAACTACCTGTGACATTTGTCAGAGTTTCAGTCAATGCACTCTGAATGAGTGCAAAAATAAACTGATACTGAAAGGGTTACTGAAGTCTCCCTTCTCAGAGGCCATTTTTGTGATAGAGGTCTCAGGCCCTCCTACAAAAGACAAAAAGAGGTCACACTCGGTCCCCTCCTCACCCTCAGGTGATCAGGGTAAGCCTGTGAAATGAAAGGTCCCCAAGTTGTCCTCGTTGCATAAATCTGCCTCTACAGCTACATCCTTGTCAGCTCCGAGCATCTCGAAACCTACAGTACTGACGGCAGCTCTGGCACCAAACCTGCCTCCAGCACTAATGATAGACCTCACTACATTTACTACGACTTCAGCACCTGTGGCCACTACAGCTCAGGGCATGCCTTCAATACCTGTTATGATATTGGAACCTACCGCTTTGGCTCCGATTGCCACTTCGGCATCGAGCGTTTTTTCGACCAAGTTGGATTTGACCCCATTAATCACAGTCTCGAAACTTCAGGCATCGGTGCCGGCAGACCTTGCACCACGGACCCGATACTCCCCTTTCATAGATCCATTCCTGGGCCGGGTGTATAGCTCATTCATTGACCAACCTGACTCTCTTTTCGGAGTATCCACTAGATCCACCAGGAGCCTGTCAGAACACGATGTGGTGCATCTTGTGGACCAGCTGTTGGCAGCCGGGGGGATACCCACACTTTCTAAGACCCATCCACCTTCGGGACTTGGGATGGTTTCTCCACAGACTCCTTACACTCCTCCTTCGACCATTCTGGTTCCGAAGCTTTCTGCTCTGACGTCTTTCTCGGAATCCATCACTTTGGCACCTATAGTGGACCTCACTCAGGCTACGGGTTCATCCCTTTGGTCCTTGGTTCCTGCGGAACCGGTCCTTCCTCAATCTGGGGATTGGGGGTGGTGGGTGCCTCGGCTCAGGGCACGGTTCTGTATTTGTCTTCAGTTCCATCCTCGGTGCAAATAGACACATCCACACTGATTCTGCTTGAGGCTCCATCCATGGGGGTGGGTTTGTCAGAGCAGGTTGTAAGCCCGGGCCCAAGGTTGTCTTTCTTGGTTCTGGACTCCCATCTCTCTTCGGGTGGACCTGCTTTCCACATGATGGAGGGGGCTCTCGCTTCTGGAAGAACTCCTTTGACATCAGAACCCCAGTTTTCACCTTCTGAGCTACCAGCTTCCACAGACCACCCCCCCAGAGCTCTGGGCAGAGAAGCCACAGGACACCCTTGTTCAGGGTACCCACTCTTCCGAGTCCTCCTCAGAGACCCTCACTGAGGACCCCCCCCCTCGAAAGAGGATGTGCAAGAGGAAGCACATGAACTCACCTAAGGAGTCTTTAACAGAAGACATGGATTATGATGATGGTGAAGGGTTCCCATGGTCACCTCCTGATGATGTCTCCTTTGGAGACATCCTGGAAATGCTAAAACAGAGAGGTGACTGGAAACCCTCCAATCCTTCATCTGAGGAGTACGTGTTCCTGCAGGCTTTCCGCACCAAGCCTTCTATCTCTTGGGTGAGCCCGCCTGCTGATGAGCTCATCGTGCAGCATGCTTGGAAGAACCCTGATTCCATTGAGGTGATCCCTTGGAGACCTGACAAAATTCTTTCCCCTCCTTAGGAGAACATGCATTGGTCCAGAGCATTACCAGTCAACGGTATGGTGGTGGCAGAGGCCACAAAAATGGACTTGGCTGAGGAAAGTCCCACTGTCCACCCATCCAACAGAGTGTCCCAAGCAATGGACAGACTTGCAAAGTGGGGTTTTACATCAGGGACCTTTGCTATACAGTAGCTGAACTATTTGGCACATTTTACGAGGCTCCAGAGGGATTTGATCTCCGAACTCCCTTGGACACTAGCAGGACAGCTGTCTGACGAGGTCAGGAACAAAGTGGCCTCACAGCTCGCAACCCTGAAATCTATCTCCAATTCGTCCATGAGGTTATCACATGCGACTGAAGGGGTGACTAGAGCAGCGGGTTCGGGCATTATGAGGTGTCATACCTGGATGTGCATTTGTGACCTCGCAGACCCTTCAAGTCTTCCTTTTTGAATTCTCCCATTGAAGCATCATCCCTTTTTGGCTCCAAAGTGAAGGACACGCTAGCCAGGTGCGAGCAAGATGGCAAGACCCTGTCTGCTGTAGGCCTATGGTTTTCCAATCCTCAATGTTCCTTCTCCAGGATTCAGAGGAGTGGAAAAATGTGGCAAAAAAATCTCAAGGTCCTTTCCGTGCCACGCATGGTGATACCCCTAGGGGCAGAAGTAGTAACAATTCCAGAAGATGCCCCTACAGAGGCAGAGGGGGTCCTCATAACCAAGGCTCCAGGGACTACTTCTCTGGACAGCTTTACCCGCACTCCTGAGGAGCATCCCAATTGCTTACCTCTGGAAGCAGTCGGGGGTCATTTTACTCTACACCCAGTTGCCTGGCAATCTATTACCACCAATCATTGGGTGCAGAGTATAATCACCAGAGGTTACACCATTCCTCTTTCTTGTCAACCAAATCTTCCAAAAAAGCTTCCTGATGTTCCACCCAGTTGAAGGGAAGAAGCAGCTTCAGAGATAATAAAGCTGTCTCAAAAAAGAGTTATCCAACCAGTCCCACCAAACCAATGTGGATCCGGATTCTACTCAAGATTCTTTTTGGTGCCAAAAAAGACAGGGGACTGGAGACCCATTTTGGATCTCAGCAGCTTGAACAAGTCTGTCACCCAGACCAAATTCTGGATGGTCATGGTTCAGTCCATTCTCCCTTTTTTAAGGGAAGGTGATTGGATGTGCTTGATAGATCTCCAGGATGTGTATTACCACATCAAAATGGACAAATGCTTCAAGAGTCTGCTTTGCTTCCAGCTAGGGGCCAGTCATTATCAATTTTGTGCCCTGCTGTTTGGTCTCTCTACAGTCCCCAGAGTGTTCACGATTTGCATGGCAGTGGTCGCAGCTCATTTGAGACTACAAGGATTTTGGGTGTTTCCATATTTGGACAACTGGCTCCTCACCACCCCTACCAAGTGTCTTCTGGTAACAGCACTGTATTATACACTCTCTCTGGCAAAAATTGTGGGAATAACAATACATTGGGAGAAATTCCTACACAACAAATAGAATTCATTGGAGCAGTTTTCAATACCCGGTCCTGTCTATTGTCACTCTCAAATCACAGTCTCCAGAGATTGAAGCTTCAGCTCCGTGTGATTCTCTGTCAAACAAAGGTTTCAGCAAGGGAGGTTCTTCAGGCCCTAGGATCCATGGCAGCTTCAATTCCAATAGTTCCCCTAACGAAGCTACACATGCAAATCCTGCAATGGCTCCTTCTTTGTCAGTGGTTCCCGAACTATCACCCCCTCAGTTACCAGATTCACATAACCAGTTCCTGCAAGCAGGACCTTCTTTGATGGATGAGACCAGACTCAGAACTTTGGAGTCGCCCGTTTCGATCCACTCAGCCCATGGCCATTCTGACCACAAATGCTTCCCTGATCAGGTGGGTCACCATTTCCAAGGAAAGACAGTCCAAGGTGCATGGTCCACCTGAGAGGCCCATCTGCATATCAGCATTCTAGAACTGAGAGTGGTGCTGTTAGCATTGCAGGCTTTTCATCCGGTTCTCCCTTCTGGGACAATTGCAATTCAGTCAGGCAACATGTCAGTGATCTGGTATATCAACAAGCAAGGAGGAACCAAGTCCTACCCCCTGTGTTGAGAGGCCATGAGAATTTGGCAATGGGCGATAGCTTCAAACCGCTTTCTGATAGCAATGCATATCCTGGGGAACTCCAATGTAATTGCAGACAAACTGAGCAGATATATCCTCCTGACTTACGAGTGGTCCCTCAACCCTGAGGTGGTGACAGAAAGCTTCAGACACTGGGACCAGCCTTGCTGAGATCTTTTCGCCTCCCCATCGAACAAGTGCAGCAGCTATTTTGCCCTGTTTCCCCTAGAGGGGGAGTCCCTGAGGGATACTCAGATCCACAATTGGTCCACGGGACTTCTTTACACTTATCCTCCCATTCCTCCTGATTCCACAATTCCTAAAGAAAGCTCTTCAGTTGAGATGCAAGGTGATCCTCATAGCCCCATTCTGGCTTCGACAAGTTTCCTTTGACCTCACCTAATATACCCACCATGGATTCTGGACCCTCTTCCAGATCTGATTACTCACCCCTAAGGGCTGAGACACACAAATTTGTCCAGTCTCAAGCTAACGGCTTGGTTTCTCCACTTCCGTTAGTTTCCAGGCAAGCTAATCTCCTCACCTGTTCGGGATGTCATTCTGGCCTCTCATAAACCATCCACCAGAAGATTTTATCAGGATAAATGAAAAAGGTTCTCCATCTGGTCTATAGATAATATGCTAGACCTGTATTTGGCTCCAGTGACTGCGGTGCTGCAATACTTGGCTAAGTTTTTGGTAATGAAGCCTCTGCCTCTACCGTATGAATACACCTGGCAGCAATTACTAATTTCCACAATGGTATAAATGGCACCCCTCTAATTTCCTTAAGTCTATGCAAAGCCTTTCTCAAGGGAGCCTCACATATCAGGCCTCCTGTCAGACAGCCTGTGGAACCATGGAACCTCACTTTAGTCCTTCAGTCTTTGACTCAAAACTCCCTTGAACCCGCAGCGAAGTGCGACCTAAAGTTCTTGTCCTGGAAATCTTTGTTCTTAGTAGCCATCATGTCAGCCAGATGGGTCTTGGAGCTGCAAGCATTGTGGACCCTATCTGGTCTTCCATAAAAACAGAGTATCACTCCTGATGAACCCATACTTCCTTCCTAAAGTTGTTTCTGATTTTTCCATTAACCAAACCATTAATCTACCAGTGTTCTTTCCAAAATGTTCCAATAAAGGAGAGTACTGCTTACATTTCTTGGATGTACATAGGCAACTGAGCTTCTACCAAGACAGGACCAAGCCTATCCATAAGTATGAACAGCTTTTCATCTCCTTTTCTGGGCCTAGAATGGGAAATTCTGTTTCCAAGGTTACATTATCAAAATGACTAAGGGACTGCATATGTTCTATCTATTCCCTCACAAAAGAACTTATGCCAAAGGTTAAAGCTCACTCCACTAGATCTATGGCAACACCTGTAGCTTTCCATTCCAGGGCTTCCATGGATGACATTTGCGCAGCAGCCACTTGGGCTAAACCTCATACTTTTATCAATCATTACAAATTGGACTTGGCCTCCACAGGGAGAGCTGCCCTTAGCTCAATGGTACTCAGTAATGTTCTTCCATAAGGGCCACCCATGGACCTCAAAGTAGCTTGGGATTCTGTCCCATCAGTGATAAATGTAAAGAAGATTAACAACATCAGATAAAGAAGTTATGTCTTACCATAATGTTCCATCTGTGTTGTTGATCTTCTTTCATTCATCACATCCCACCCTCCTTCCCCCACCAAAGGCTCCTGGGGAATGCTTTGGGTCCAAGTGGTGTCCTAGGATATTTGCACAGAAGTGGCCTCGGCTTTACTTCTCTGTCTGTAGCAAACTTGATCTGAGGTAACAGGGAGAAGGGCATTCTGAGTTGAAGTTTCGCTCAAGAGTTTTTAGCTGGCGCGAGCTTGGTAAAAGGCTGACTCGCTTCCGAGGGCATGGAACCAAACCCATCAGTGATGAATGAAAGAAGATCAACAACAAAGATGGAACATTATGGTAAGACATAACTTCTTTTTAATGCCAATTAAGCTAGCCAGGTGCGAGCAAGATGGCAAGTCCTTGTCTGCTGTAGGCCTATGGTTTTCCAGTCCTCAGTGTTCCTTCTCCAGGAATCAGAGTGGGAAAATGTAGCACAAAAAATCTCAGGGTCCTTTCTGTGCTGCACATGGTGATACCCCTAGGGGCAGAAGTAGTAACAATTCCAGAAGATGCCCCTACAGAGGCAGAGGGGGTCCTCATAACCAAGGCTCCAGGGACTACTTCTCTGGACAGCTTTACCCGCACTCCTGAGGAGCATCCCAATTGCTTACCTCTGGAAGCAGTCGGGGGTCATTTTACTCTACACCCAGTTGCCTGGCAATCTATTACCACCAATCATTGGGTGCAGAGTATAATCACCAGAGGTTACACCATTCCTCTTTCTTGTCAACCAAATCTTCCAAAAAAGCTTCCTGATGTTCCACCCAGTTGAAGGGAAGAAGCAGCTTCAGAGATAATAAAGCTGTCTCAAAAGAGTTATCCAACCAGTCCCACCAAACCAATGTGGATCCGATTCTACTCAAGATTCTTTTTGGTGCCAAAAAAGACAGGGGACTGGAGACCCATTTTGGATCTCAGCAGCTTGAACAAGTCTGTCACCCAGACCAAATTCTGGATGGTCATGGTTCAGTCCATTCTCCCTTTTAAGGGAAGGTGATTGGATGTGCTTGATAGATCTCCAGGATGTGTATTACCACATCAAAATGGACAAATGCTTCAAGAGTCTGCTTTGCTTCCAGCTAGGGGCCAGTCATTATCAATTTTGTGCCCTGCTGTTTGGTCTCTACAGTCCCAGAGTGATCACGATTTGCATGGCAGTGGTCGCAGCTCATTTGAGACTACAAGGATTTTGGGTGTTTCCATATTTGGACAACTGGCTCCTCACCACCCCTACCAAGTGTCTTCTGGTAACAGCACTGTATTATACACTCTCTCTGGCAAAAATTGTGGGAATAACAATACATTGGGAGAAATTCCTACACAACAAATAGAATTCATTGGAGCAGTTTTCAATACCCGGTCCTGTCTATTGTCACTCTCAAATCACAGTCTCCAGAGATTGAAGCTTCAGCTCCGTGTGATTCTCTGTCAAACAAAGGTTTCAGCAAGGGAGGTTCTTCAGGCCCTAGGATCCATGGCAGCTTCAATTCCAATAGTTCCCCTAACGAAGCTACACATGCAAATCCTGCAATGGCTCCTTCTTTGTCAGTGGTTCCCGAACTATCACCCCCTCAGTTACCAGATTCACATAACCAGTTCCTGCAAGCAGGACCTTCTTTGATGGATGAGACCAGACTCAGAACTTTGGAGTCGCCCGTTTCGATCCACTCAGCCCATGGCCATTCTGACCACAAATGCTTCCCTGATCAGGTGGGTCACCATTTCCAAGGAAAGACAGTCCAAGGTGCATGGTCCACCTGAGAGGCCCATCTGCATATCAGCATTCTAGAACTGAGAGTGGTGCTGTTAGCATTGCAGGCTTTTCATCCGGTTCTCCCTTCTGGGACAATTGCAATTCAGTCAGGCAACATGTCAGTGATCTGGTATATCAACAAGCAAGGAGGAACCAAGTCCTACCCCCTGTGTTGAGAGGCCATGAGAATTTGGCAATGGGCGATAGCTTCAAACCGCTTTCTGATAGCAATGCATATCCTGGGGAACTCCAATGTAATTGCAGACAAACTGAGCAGATATATCCTCCTGACTTACGAGTGGTCCCTCAACCCTGAGGTGGTGACAGAAAGCTTCAGACACTGGGACCAGCCTTGCTGAGATCTTTTCGCCTCCCCATCGAACAAGTGCAGCAGCTATTTTGCCCTGTTTCCCCTAGAGGGGGAGTCCCTGAGGGATACTCAGATCCACAATTGGTCCACGGGACTTCTTTACACTTATCCTCCCATTCCTCCTGATTCCACAATTCCTAAAGAAAGCTCTTCAGTTGAGATGCAAGGTGATCCTCATAGCCCCATTCTGGCTTCGACAAGTTTCCTTTGACCTCACCTAATATACCCACCATGGATTCTGGACCCTCTTCCAGATCTGATTACTCACCCCTAAGGGCTGAGACACACAAATTTGTCCAGTCTCAAGCTAACGGCTTGGTTTCTCCACTTCCGTTAGTTTCCAGGCAAGCTAATCTCCTCACCTGTTCGGGATGTCATTCTGGCCTCTCATAAACCATCCACCAGAAGATTTTATCAGGATAAATGAAAAAGGTTCTCCATCTGGTCTATAGATAATATGCTAGACCTGTATTTGGCTCCAGTGACTGCGGTGCTGCAATACTTGGCTAAGTTTTTGGTAATGAAGCCTCTGCCTCTACCGTATGAATACACCTGGCAGCAATTACTAATTTCCACAATGGTATAAATGGCACCTCTAATTTCCTTAAGTCTATGCAAAGCCTTTCTCAAGGGAGCCTCACATATCAGGCCTCCTGTCAGACAGCCTGTGGAACCATGGAACCTCACTTTAGTCCTTCAGTCTTTGACTCAAAACTCCCTTGAACCCGCAGCGAAGTGCGACCTAAAGTTCTTGTCCTGGAAATCTTTGTTCTTAGTAGCCATCATGTCAGCCAGATGGGTCTTGGAGCTGCAAGCATTGTGGACCCTATCTGGTCTTCCATAAAAACAGAGTATCACTCCTGATGAACCCATACTTCCTTCCTAAAGTTGTTTCTGATT